>NW_015548186.1:57041-57363 GCF_001515605.1 Sinocyclocheilus anshuiensis
TCACCTGGTTCCACGGGTTGGCAGAGGGTGCGTGAGTAGGGCCTTTGTTGACGCTCTCGAACCGCCCGCTGCTGCCGTCTGGCGAAGGAGGAGGATGAGTGAGGTCCGGCGTTAGTCCGTCCGCAACTCTCCGTGCCCTCCTGGGACCCAGAGATAAAGGAAACTGCTCTTTTCTCGAGAATTTGGGTACCGTCGGCCGTGAGGAAAAAATGAAACAAAAGATTCTACAGCCGGCCCTCCTCCGGGGGAGGTAGTGGTGCGTTCACCATCTCCCGAAGAGCAGATCCCTCCATCTCTGGGTCGCCTGTCTCAGGGCCGCTTG
>NW_015548186.1:57837-70751 GCF_001515605.1 Sinocyclocheilus anshuiensis
TAGTGCAGCCTGAAGTGCGCAACCCACTCGACACTGGAACGACCACCGCTGAAGCGCCGTCTCGCCAACACAGAAAGCTTCCGAGAGCGTGCTGAACTCGTAGTTCTCTAAATGAATATAGAGCAGAACGATGTTGTCGCTCGGCTCCGAAGCGAAAAGCTGGTATGCATTGCTCCTGCTGCCTTATTATACTCACGCTGTGATCAGCGGCAGCTGGATGCAATAATTGCATGCCAATGTGCATTGGCTCGTTTAGTTTACACTCAAAGTAGATTGGTCTATCGAAGCGATATCCCAATTCGTCGGTCACCGACGTGACTCGGAGTGACCGACTGAAAGGGAACTTTAACTTTTAGTAAGTTATCCCAGAGAAAGCCATTAACTTCATCTTTCAGTCCCCAAAACTGGGGGAACTTTAATAGCAACTTACTCCATGAACCTGTGGTCCAGAGTTAGTTTACTTCAGGTTAATGTCTCTCAGCTTCACATGTGTTCCCTTCTGCTGAGGCTCCAGTGTGGATGGCAGCACAGACTACACGTAATATTATAATTATATAGCATTACTACAGCACAGTTTATTTTACCCTACAAATCTTAAACCCAACATTTTCTCCTCTAAAACATTGCTGCATTTTTCTCCAATGGGATGTTTTCTATATACATTTTATTTAAAAAATGCAATTATGATGCATGTTGTGCATATGCTTGTCACAATATACAGTTACACCAGGGGCCTGATTCACAAAAAAATCTTCTTAAGAAATAAGAAATTTCTTAAAATAAATTCCACGAAGTTCATAATAATGTTCTTCAATGCAATTCTTGAAACATTCTTAATAAGTTCTCAAATATGTTCTTAAGAACCTTTTTTTTTTTTCTTAAGAAAAAATGAGTCGTTATCTGACTGAATACATGACTGAAGACACACTGATAAACTCACACTTAATTGTGCTTCCTCCAGATTACTCTAATAATCATAAAAAGTGCACACACTATTCTCGTGGTGACCGGCTTGACTGGCGCTCGGCTTTGTGTTTTTAATGTGCAGTGTTTTTGAACAGTTACTTTTAAAGAGCCTTGTAGCATTGGGAAACTATTGATAAAATGCATAAAATTAACTTGTCTCAAGTTGCAGCGACCTGTTTTATTCGTGTTTGTGCTGTGTTTTTTGCGTTCTCTTCTGAGTGAATGTTTGGGAATACAACATTTTATTAACTTGTTTCCTAAGTTAAAATATAAGAAAAAATGGCAGTTAAGACTTTTTTTCTTAAGAATGTTTTGTGAATCCAGCCATAGTTGTACAAGGGATGATACTGGGGCTGTGAACAAGCAATGCATACTGTTCAATCAACTTTGGGTTATGTTATGATAATCACAATGTCATGATGTCAAGTTAAACCTGCTCTCTGGAATACTCCCTGGAGATATTTAATCTTTGATTATGATGTTTTGCATTTTGATAAAAAATAATAAGTTGTAGAGATCAACCTTTTGACATGACTCCATGAACTCCTCAATAGTGATCAATCCATCATGGTTTCTGTCCATTTTCTGGAAAAAAAAGTTTATTAAGTTCCAGATGCATTATTGAATCCTTGAAAAGAGGCGAAAATCCTTGAGTTCAAGCAATATACAGTGTTGTGAAAATGTATTTGCCCCCATCCTGATTTCTTTTTCTTTTTTTTATATTTCATACAAAATAGTTTTAGATCACATGAAATGCAACATAAACCAGGCAACCTGAGTAAACACAAAAACACAGTTTTTATTTATTAATTTATTTATTAAGTCATTCATTTTAAAGCAAAAAAGTTATTTCACAGCTGTCACCCATGTGAAAAACTATTTGCCCTGTTAAACTTAAAATCCAGTTGTGCCACCTTTATGTAGGAATGTAGGAAGAAGGTAAAGAACTTTGCCTCCTTTGCGGCAGACTCTCACCTGTAGTTGTAACATGGGTGATTAATGGGTGATACATCTTTTACCCAGCTGCTGTCCCACTACTGACTGAAGGGCCAACTGGGTGTTCAGAGAGATGGGCCAGAGGAGTATTCTTTTGCTGAGCTCCTGGGAGATGAAGTTGCCTACTGACCCTGTGTCAACGAGGGCATCTACAACACAAGAGACATCTGAGGCAGTAACAGTCTGAGGCAACATTAGTTCAGGAGGACATCCCGCAGGGGTCAGTTCTCAGACCCACTTTGTTTTGTATCTATATGATGCAGCTTGGAGACATCATCATAAAGTATGGTCTGGGGTTTCACTGTTATGCTGATGACACGCAGATCTATGTCAGCTTACTCCTGGATCCTAATCTCGCAATTACATCCCTCACCTCCTGCTTGGAAGAAATAAAGGTGTGGATGCACGACAATTATCTTAAACTAAACGATCAAAAACTGAGCTGCTACTTGTTGGTATGCTGACAGCTTTGCGTAAATGTAATAGTCTCAATCTGTTTACTGATTTTGACTTACTGTCTCCAGCATCACAGGTGTGAAATCGAGGTGCTGTTTTAGTCTCACAATTGTCATTCGATGCCCATATTAAAACGGTCTCAAAATCAGCATTTTTCCATCTCAGAAACATTGCCAGACTTTGACCATCTTTATCTCTGCCTGATGTGAAAAGGCTTATCCATGCCTTTATTATGTCGAGACTAGATTATTGTAACGGCTGTAAAAATGTATCATCATCATTATCATCATCATCAACAGTCACTGGCATATGAAATGGAGAACTAAGAGGAGATACTGGGTGGATGGAACTTACCACGATTAGAGGAGGCCAGACAAGACACTTTCCAAGAAGATGCTGGAAGTATGGAAGAGTTGGGATTGAAGACAGCATTGATGTTCCGAGGTAGTAAAATGTGATTAGTACACTTGAATATGTTCCTCTGTAACAGAAGGAGGACGATCTTGTGAGGACACTGCCTAGACTGGTGGTGTTTCCCAGCTGCAACTTACCAAATGGTCACGAATGACACGGATCGAGTGCTGAACCCCATGGAATCATGGGGGTGCCAGGGTACAGAAGATAACGGAGTAATCACTTTTTCCTGGCGAAGACAGTGTAGTTGTTCCCAATTCACCAAGTTTCCCACACTCCTCGAAAACACATCCTTTAAATAGGAAAGGAATTGTGAGAGAGAATTTATGATTGCTCCATCCTGGTTCAAATCACTGCAGCATATGGCTGGAGAGAGATGAGAGATAATGAATCCTACTTTGGCTTTCTCAGTAGGAAATAGCTAAGAATTCATTTCAAGCATGATGGAACACCCTTGCAATCCCTTGCTGTTCCCTGAGTATGGCACTGACAGTGACACGAATCCCACATTCAGCACAGACGGCAGCAATGAAGAAGTGTATGGGGGAGTGTTGATGCGCTGGTTTTATAGGGGTTGGACAAGGTCACAAAAAAAAAAACAGTTTGGATTAGCCAACAAAAAAGCAATTCCTGCCTCAGATTTTTGATGGTTACAGTAAACGGGTCCAGGCCCAATCTTACTGGATCCATGCTGTTATGGTCTTGTCTTCTGACACAGAAGGTGACGAAGGTTGTTACAGTGAGTGGTATTTATTAGACAATCAGTGGTGGTAATAAACAATTAAACACTATGAGGATGGGTGAGTAGAACCAGGGGCTCCGCTATGGTTTGTGGGCACCCTGAACAGCATATTAACTCGGGCCCCCTGGGTAAAAATCTTTTTCCGGGGGGTGTCCCCATTGGTGGAAATCGTGTTCCGCATTCCCCGGATTTCCATCATTAGGCCTGGTTGAATCTAGTTTCATAGATTTGGGAATTTTTCAGAATTTTCACATCGACCCAGTTGGTGTTAGATAACTTCAATATATAACATTATTGATTAAATCTATATTATTACTTGAGTTACATTTATTTTATTAGATTTTGTTTTCATTTTTGAAACAATTAAGTTTGAGATATAAACAAAAATGAAAGGAATCAGGATGGGGGCAAACACGTTTTCACAGCAATGAATGTATTACTTTCCATTAATTGTAGCTGATGTGGAGAGAGAACATGGAGTTCCTTTAGTAATTGTGTTCCTTACTTTTTAGCAAACAAAAATGTTTGGGTCACAACATGGACATTAATGAACATCCTGTGTGTTTGTGTTCACCTGAAATAAGTTTTCCACGTGTTCTCTGGGAGTATCATCATGTATGGAGGGATACACATACACATACATACACATACCCCATCAAATTATAAATCGACTTCATTATCTTCATCATCTCCTGGGAGACCGAAACCGCATACACACACATATACTTTTACATTAATCTTTCTAGACATTAAACTGATCAAAGCGTCATTTCAAGTACCTCTCGTGTGATGAATCCATCTTTATCAAGATCATAGAAATTAAATGCCCAATTTAGCCAGTCATATATTGAGCCTCTAAGGATGAGTGACAGACCAGCAACAAACTCCTGTAAAATGACAATAATAAGAATTATAAATATGTCAGGAAACAAACAAACAAATAAAATCTTAACTAGAAGACAGGTTACAAGCTTTGTTGTAGACCCACCGCTCTGCACATTTATGTTGCTCTTATCTGACACACACACAGTTCAGCTCATAGATCTTCTCCTAACCAGTTGATGATATGAATCAAGTGTGTTATATAAGATGGACATAGAAAATGCAGAGTGGTCCGTCTTCAGGACCAGAATAAAAAATAAAAAAAACCTCTGCTGTTACTTACCTTAAAACTCAAACAGCCATTCCTGTTAGTGTCAAATGCCTTAAAGAGGTAATGTGCATAAATGCTTGAATCTGACAGAGAGAAAGACAAAGGAATTGGACAACGCTTTATATACGGTGTATATACAGTATATACATATGTGTGTGTGTGTGTGTGTGTGTATAAAATGCAAATGGAATTTATAGATATGCTTTGTGTAGTATGTGATCCAGTGACTAAGGGGAAAATAATCATCTTGATTCTAGCCCATAAGGTTGTGTAGATATGAGCACAAATGTGTGATTCCATGTCAACTCAATCAGTGGTCCCCAGCTCCAAGTTTTAATTTTGACAATATTTTTTTCTCAAGAAAGATAAATATGTATAGTGATGAAAGCCAAAATGTTAAATGTCATAGATGTATTTACTATGTTCTATGCAATTGTCTTGATAGAGGGAAACAAGATATATTTCTACTTTCAGTGTTATTTATTCTTCAGACATTCCCCTTTAAATACCAACATTTGGTTTTCGACCACTGAAAGTGGGTAATATTAAACAATCTCGACATACAGCCACATTGAGATCCTCATATCTCTGGGACTGAACTACAAAGGGCCTTGAAAGTGTAGATTAAAAAAAAAAAAAGTTTATTTAGAATTAGAATCTGGAATCATATTGAATATCTTTAATACATCTTGAGTTACAGACATGCAAACTTTGGAAAAAGAATATTTATGGCATTCAGACAAGTATGTTCTATGCAGTTGTTTTGATGGAAGGAAACAAAATACATTTCTAGTTTCAACATTATTTGTTCTTCAGACATTCCTCTTCAAAAGAAATAAAGTATAATCTATATGCAAAGTTACCCACATTTGGTTTTTGACCACTGAAAATGTGTACAATTTAACAAATTACTCCTCATATTGAGATTCCAAAATTGCTGGAATTTAACCATATAGGGCCTTAAAAATGAAGACGCCGACAGGAAAGTTTGTTAAGACCCAAAATCTGAAAGGGCATTAAGCTATTTTTAATACTTCTAGAGTTACAGGCATGCGAACTTGCTTTGTCCCATTTTCGAATGGTCACCACTGGCACATACTGCAACAAAGACATACCAATCTCTGTGTAAAAAATAATATAATGATGCTGTCATTTTTATTCTATATATGTTGATCCTTCTTCAGAAAAAATAAAGACAAAATCTAGAGTGTGTTTGTGAGTAGTGGGTGGGATTTTGGACCCTCCTGCCAAGTTTGAGATCTAAGTTTAAACACATTTGGAGATTTTTTTTATAAAAACTAATAAGATAATTCTAACTAAAACTACTGGGTTCCAGCATCTTCAGTGCTTAGACTCCCAACAATCATAGCCATGGTGGGTCTACACCTTCATCATGAGGTAAAGATACATACTGTACATTGATAATTATCTGAAAATTAATTAACATTATATTATTAACGAAAAAATAAAAACTGTAATTAATATTATATTATTAACAAAAAGATTACAACATATATATATGTACTGTCTCACCTCCCTGTGGGAAGAACTGAGAGTAAATGAGTTTAAACACGTCCTCAGTCACCACTCCACTGGGACATTCCTGAAATGCACAACAGATCTTAAATCAAACACTATAAAACACCATTGTGGCCAAAAACCTTCAACATAATACAATATGCAATTAATTATGTCTTTCAGAAAAAAAAAGAAAGAAATGTAAATTATAATTGTGAATTAGAGAAATCAAGTGACAATTATTTGTGCCACACAAAGGGTGATATTCCCAGCTCATGTACTGACTTCCCTCCTTATTTAATCTATGTAAGTAGAGCAACATTTACATTTTTGAAGGCCCTGTAGAGGAACTGCAGCTCTTTCTTGCTGAATTCAGTCTCTTCCTGTAGTATGTCCAGATCATCAGGCCGATGGCAAACAAAGGATATTTCAAACTCATCCTCAGCACTTTCTGTAAGAGAAACATCTCATTATACATTAATGTTACATTTCTCATCTGTTTTAGAGAAAGTGTTATGAAGAAATTCATAATTGGTTAATTTCATTAATGCGAGAGGACAGTAGAGAGATGACAGGAAAGCAATAGGTGGAGAGAGGGGATTGGGATCAGCAAAGGACCTCAAGGTGGGAATCGAACTCAGGTCTGCGTGAGCGCAGATGTGCTATGTGTCAACACACTAACCACAAGGCTATAGGCGCGGACATAATTGGTTAATTTTAAGGTGAAGTTTATTACAGTGTGGAGCGTAACACTTTAGTGGCAAATCAAACTCACTTTCGAAATATGCAATAAATAAATAAACATTGAAAATATATAAGTACAATAAATAAACACAACTCTGCTTTCTCTGATTAAAAAGTAGCTGCAAGCAGCAGTGACGGGCCCAAGCACGACACCAGCACCTACTGTAGTTGCTTAATCAAAACTGGACCCTCCTGCCAAGTTTGAGATCTATGTATAGTTTTTGCTTCAAACACATTTGGAGATTTTTTTTATAAAAACTAATAAGATAATTCTAACTAAAACTACTGGGTTCCAGCATCTTCAGTGCTTAGACTCCCAACAATCATAGCCATGGTGGGTCTACACCTTCATCATGAGGTAAAGATACATACTGTACATTGATAATTATCTGAAAATTAATTAACATTATATTATTAACGAAAAAATAAAAACTGTAATTAATATTATATTATTAACAAAAAGATTACAACATATATATATGTACTGTCTCACCTCCCTGTGGGAAGAACTGAGAGTAAATGAGTTTAAACACGTCCTCAGTCACCACTCCACTGGGACATTCCTGAAATGCACAACAGATCTTAAATCAAACACTATAAAACACCATTGTGGCCAAAAACCTTCAACATAATACAATATGCAATTAATTATGTCTTTCAGAAAAAAAAAGAAAGAAATGTAAATTATAATTGTGAATTAGAGAAATCAAGTGACAATTATTTGTGCCACACAAAGGGTGATATTCCCAGCTCATGTACTGACTTCCCTCCTTATTTAATCTATTTAAGTAGAGCAACATTTACATTTTTGAAGGCCCTGTAGAGGAACTGCAGCTCTTTCTTGCTGAATTCAGTCTCTTCCTGTAGTATGTCCAGATCATCAGGCCGATGGCAAACAAAGGATATTTCAAACTCATCCTCAGCACTTTCTGTAAGAGAAACATCTCATTATACATTAATGTTACATTTCTCATCTGTTTTAGAGAAAGTGTTATGAAGAAATTCATAATTGGTTAATTTCATTAATGCGAGAGGACAGTAGAGAGATGACAGGAAAGCAATAGGTGGAGAGAGGGGATTGGGATCAGCAAAGGACCTCAAGGTGGGAATCGAACTCAGGTCTGCGTGAGCGCAGATGTGCTATGTGTCAACACACTAACCACAAGGCTATAGGCGCGGACATAATTGGTTAATTTTAAGGTGAAGTTTATTACAGTGTGGAGCGTAACACTTTAGTGGCAAATCAAACTCACTTTCGAAATATGCAATAAATAAATAAACATTGAAAATATATAAGTACAATAAATAAACACAACTCTGCTTTCTCTGATTAAAAAGTAGCTGCAAGCAGCAGTGACGGGCCCAAGCACGACACCAGCACCTACTGTAGTTGCTTAATCAAAACAATGCATAGTGCGTATGTCACACTGCACATGGCTGCCGATCATGAGCCACAATAGCCACATCAATCAGCCCTTATGAGAAAATATAAAGCACCAGTTCAATCAACATTGAATTAGACATTGCACTTAAAAGATATGAGACTTTCTTTTAAACTATGACCATGGCAACACTGTGCAAGACATCAAAAATCGTAACAGGCGTAGAAGGGCAGTTTTCTAAGCATATTTCATAAATGAATTGCATTCTGAAGCGAAGTAAAAATAAAACCTAAATGAGATATTTGAAAAAGAACTCCGATCAAAATTAGAGAACACTTACAGATACCTCCAAAGTTATTGGTGATAATCTGGCACCTGGTGCTAATTTCCTTTGAAAAACCTTATTTAACTGGCAGCATCCATCCAATTTTCACTGAGACTGCATGATGGTGAGCCGCTCTAAGGTGACTGAAACCCTGGGACAGCAGGTTGTCCAAATGAAGGCCAAAGGGATGACCCTTTCAGCCACTGCAAGTTGGTTGGTCGTTCCAATCTGTGATTTCTCTGTGATCTGAATCTGTGAATATTGCAGGTTCAAGTCCCCCAAAAAGGCTGGTCATCCATGTAAGACAAAAGCACAAGAAGACAGGACAAGCAGGGGCTCTCAATGGGAAATCGGTTCAGCACTGCATCTGTAATTGCTTGCCAATTCAATGCTAAAATGGGTAAGGATCTGTCTCGGCATGTTTTGGACTGAAAGCACACTCTGCAGTGACAAAGCCTCTCATCAGCAGAAGGAATCAAAAGGCTAGACTTTTGCTGAGGAGCATGTTGTGTGGAGAGAGGAGAACTGGTTTAAAGTTCACTTTAATGATGAGAGCAGGTTTAATTTATTTGGGTCTGATGGGAAACATTATGTTTGGCGTCAAACTGGGGGATGACTGAAGACTGAAGCCCGAGTGTGAAGTCAGTGAAAGATGGAGGAGGAAGTGTTATGGTTTGGGCAATGTTTTCTGCAGCAGGAGTTGGGCCTCTTACACAGCTACATGGCAGAGTGAATGCAAATGTTTATCAGAACCTCCTGCGGCAACATGCAGTTCCTTCCCTGCATTCATCGCCCAATCAGCCTGCCATTTTCATGCAGTACAATGCCCCTGTCACACTGCAAAACAGGTAAAGCAGTTCCTTGAACATTGAAATAATGAAATGGCCGGCCCAGAGTCCTGATCTAAACCCCATTAAATCTCTGGAAAATACTTGGTGACAAAGTTATAGCTAAGAAACCCACTACAGTCACTGAACTGTGGAAGAGTGGACCAAGATCACACCAGAGCAGTGAGAGAAACTAGTGATGTATCGCAGCCGCAGATGTGCTGAAGTCCTTCAAAGCAAGGGCCTCTACATTTCCTACTGATTTCTGACAGCTATAACCCTGCAAAATTTCAGTTGTAATCATCTCGCTACAGTGGTTACTGTTCTTTCATTTTGATCACTGCGTTTTCAAAAATCACATTTTGTTCAATTTTTCATTGAAATGCCTTGGATATTCTGTCAAACATGTTAGTAGAACAGTGGTATACCTACAGCTAATATTACTTCAAATTTTGAGCGATAAAAATGAAAATTTTTTCAGAAAAAAAGCAAGTTTTTATAGATTGTTCTCTAATTTTGATCTCCGCTGTGTGTGTTTGGTGACTAGGTAGTCAAAATATAGCACATATATCTTAACTTTTGCCAAAGACTGAAAGCCGACAATGATGTGTGTGCTGAATTTCATGAAATTGTAAGCATGCTAAGAGCCTTAACAACACACAGAAATAATTACAGTTTGATTTGTTACACTGGCAACACCATTCAAAATATTAAACAATTTGCTTACAGTTTTGACATAATTCTGACCAAGTCTGAAACGATTGAGGTAAGTAGAAGAGATTTCAAAGTGCGTTCACTTCCTGTTTTCCTACTTTTTCACCATAAATGTATTTCCTCGCTGCAGTCAAGCTTTCAGCATGCGGGCTCTAATAGATACATTTTCATCCTTCGACTTGATTGTTTTGTTGTTATTATATCACACATCCTGTGCATAGTGCAGGATGTTACAGTGCAAAATAAACACTGGAATATTTTCCCAGTTTGCTTTGTAAACTTTTTCCTTCATTTCCTGATGGTACACTGGCTGGTACCAAAGAGTCTGAGTGGAAACTCTCTCTGTCCTATAGAGATAAAGGTTAGCTCTGTCGCTCTACTTTTACCTGAAGAGAAGTGAAAATAATCCTGCCTAACCAAAGGCTGCATAGAGTGTGTAGCCAATCCAGCCACTCACCGTCTGTAAAGCACCAGTAGTACAGCGGGAAGAGGGACACCAGCAGCAAGATGTAGAGTCCACCGGTTTCATCGCCGGGCATGAGCTGTTTGAAGCCTCTGCACTCCTGTGACTGTGACATGCTGCTGAACATGATGCTGTCTGTGTGTGTATATCTGTGTGTTGTGTGTTATGTGTTCTCTCTTCTCAAAAACACTCCTTCCCACACACTCTGACCTCTTTCCATTACTCTTTCATGATGGTTTATAGACCAACAAAAGCCTGCATAAGTAATTCTGTGTGTGTGTTCCCTTCCAAAAACACTCCCACCCACACGCTCTGATGTCTTTCCATTACTCTCATGTCACTTCATGATGGTTTCCAGCCCAACAAAAGCCTGCATAAGTAATTCATCGGCTTGTTTTGGAATTGCTTGTTTTCACAGTCACAATGGGTGGGAAAGTACAATTTCCATGTTGGCAGTTGTATTATTTGCTCTTGTTTCCATTCTGATTATATGTAAACACTGCCTAGTGTCACTGGGAAATCCTCAAAATCCCAGCATGCAACTGAATTATCTGTTTTATTTTATTTTTTACAGGAAAATACATGAAACTTTTTTTTTCTTTTTTAGAAAAGAATCAAATAACAGGTCTTTTATGTCTCATCTGCCCTGCCATAAAATATGAGTTCCACTTGTATATGCCCCTTATTATGGGTCAACTGAAATTGGTTTGTTGTCTCAAGTAAATAATAAATTAGAATATATTAAACATTTATTGTCTGTAAATGTGTAAATTTGTCACTGTCATTGTAAATGTCTGTAAAAAAGCAATCAAATAGAAAGATGAAGACAAAAGTTACACCAAGATCACAACTATTACCAACCATTGAAACAATGTAAAGTCAGTGTTGATGCATCAATGATACAAAATCAATGGTTGTCATTATACTGTGGTGTTATCACTGCTGTTGAATAAATATGGCAAAGAATCAAGTGTAATGTGTTTCAACATTATGTTAATCAGTAGTGTTCATATTAAATCAATGTTGATCTTGCTGATTAAGGTTCTCAGGATCGGTGGCAGCTTCCAGACAGGTGTGTTGGAGTCAGCAGGTGTTTAGTGGGTTGGTTAGTTGGCTGTATTTGATCATTTTGTTGTGGACTGCAGCATGTAATTGTGTTGTGAATGTCGAAGTGGTGCAGAAATTGGAGGTTTCATGACCTTATAACAAAATCACCAGCTGTTTTTCAGCACATGCTTCTGTATTTTAAATTTTTATTGCCTTGTTTGTTATTGTTCTGATCACACTCACCTGCCTCACAGGCCTCATTTTGTGTAAAAGGGCACAAATGTTAATCTAAAGAAGCTGTAGATAAAGTGACTGTCACTGCATTCAAGGCTTACATTTCGTATGTTGTTGCTTTCCCGGGGAATCAAACCCATGACCTTGGCATTTCTAGCTCCACGCTCTACTGTTTGAGCTACAGGACGGTTGTATAGCAACATACAGTGCCGTGAAAAGGTTTTTGCCCCCTTCCTGTTTTGTTTATTTTTTGCATAACCTGATTACTGCTAGACCTGTTGAATCAAGAAATCACTTCAATAGAACCTGTCTGACAAAGTGAAGCATGCTTAAAGAGCAACACATCATGCCGCGATCTAAAGAAATTCAAGAACAGATGAGAATCAAAATAGTTGACATGCATCAGTCTGGAAAGGATTATGAAGCCATTTCTAAGGCTCTGGGACTCCAGCGAACCACGGTCAGAGCCATTATCCACAAATGGAGAAAACTTGGAACAGTGGTGAACCTTCCCAGGAGTGCTGGGGCCTACCAAAATTACTCCAAGAGCGCAACGGCGACTCATCCAGGAGGTCATAAAATAACCCAGAACAACATCTAAAGAACTGCAGGCCTCACTTGCCTCAATTAAGGTCAGTGTTCATGATTCAACAATAAGAAAGAGACTGGGCAAAAACGGCATCCATGGGAGTGTTCCAAGGCAAAAGCCATTATTGACCAAAAAGAACACAAAGGCTTGTCTCACATTTGCCAAAAAATATATTGTTTATCCCCAAGACAAATATTCTGTGGACTGATGAGACAAAAGTTGAACTTTTTGGAAGGTGTGTGTCCCGTTACGTCTGGCGTAAAAGTAACACTGCATTTCAGAAAAAGAACATCATACCAACAGTAAAATATGGTGGTGGTAGTGTGATGGTCTGGGGCTGTTTT
>NW_015548186.1:72834-92716 GCF_001515605.1 Sinocyclocheilus anshuiensis
TCTGGGGCTGCTTTGCAGCTTCAGGACCTGGACAACTTGCCATAATTGATGGAACCATGAATTCTGCACTCAAGCGCCTCAAGCTCAAGCGCACTGGGTTTATGCAGCAGGACAATGATCCCAAACACACCAGCAAGTCCACCTCTGAATGGCTCAAGAAAAACAAAATTAAGGTTTTGGAGTGACCAAATCAAAGTCCGGACTTAAATCCGACTGAGATGCTGTGGCATGACCTTAAACAGTCCATTCATGCTCAAAAACCCTCCAATGTGGCTGAATGAAAACAATTCTGCAAAGAAGAGTGGGCCAAAATTCCTGTGAAAGACTCATTGCCAGTTATCGCAAACGCTTGATTGCAGTTGTTGCTGCAAAGCGTGGCACAACCAGTTATTAGATTTAGGGGGCAATTACTTTTTCACGTAGTGCCAGGCAGGTTTGGACAGCTTTTTTCCCTTAATAAATGAAATCATTATTTCAAAACTGCATTTTGTATTTACTCAGGTTATCTTTGTGTAATATTAAAATTAGTTTGATGATCTGAATCTTTTAAGTGTGACAAATATTCAAACAATTAAAAAAAACAGGACGGGGGCAAAAACTTTTTCACACCACTGTAATTAGAATTACTAAATAAATGACTGAAATTCAAAATACTGAAAATAAAAATGTGTGAAACCCCACTACAGTGCACACATTTCACAGCACAAATCATTCACTCTTGAGCAGATATACTGACTTAAACCCATTAATATCAGAACAGAATTATTAATCATGTGCAGAAGATCAGCATGAAAAATGTCTTACTATATATTCACAAAACCCACTTCAAGACGACAGTATTCACATGAGAACTGTTCACAGTGTTTTTAATTATTTTTGATCAGGTTACATTTCACCTGCAGCTGATTTGTCCATAAGGATGAGGACGTGGAAAATGCAGGTTGTATTTGTAGTGTATAATAAAAGCGGTGTCTTTCAATGTGAACATCACCATTTTATGCGGCTGAAGTTGAGATGAAGCCAGAGATTGCTGCTGGACACCTACTGTAAATCACTATTCGAATTTTCATTACTAAGCCAGAAACTCACTGTACTTACCCTAGTTTACTAGCATTGTACAACTAGTTAATTTTACTTTGTGCTCATGAGAAAAGATACTGAACCAGATTCAGAAGCTCTGTTTCCAACACAATTCATTTCCTTTCACTAACCTTGAAAGAACAACGTATGCAAAATATCTGTGATACAAAACACAGGCCACAATTTAAAAAATTTGCAGTGAAAAAAATCTTGATATACAAATATAAAACACCTCATTTCTATGCAATTGTTTTCTGGAATAAAAAAAGACAAAAAGAGTGACCATCACTGTAACATATGAACAGTAACATCCAAAAAACAACTACAACACAGAAGGGACAAACAAGTAGATGGTCCTGCAACCGTCATGAGGAGGTTAACTAGTGGTGTTGGTGGATTAGTGTTGACTCAGTCTTTGTTATCCTCTCTGAAGGACTTAAGCCAGACTCCGCTGATGGGGTTTAATTCTTGGGTACAACTGAGGAAGAACAAAAACAACTATTATAATACACACACACACACACACACGCAGTCTTTGGCACATTAGCTGCTTCAGAAAAACCTTTGATTTAAGACATCTCCCGGTTTCACAGACAAGGCTTAAGCCTAGTCTGAGCTTAAAGTGTAAGTCTGAGCTGTTTTAACTGAAAGAAACTTGCACTGACTGATCTTAAAATATATCAGTGCCTTTGTTTTGTCTCAAGATGCACACCAGTAAAGTTTTTTTTAAGGCATGTTAATAAAAATTACTTAAATGTCCTAATTGAACTGTGGCCTAATCCTGGCTTACTCTAAGCCCTGTCTGTGAAACCGGGCCTATGTCTTTTGCTTTAGTACATCAGTTGGAAAAAAACATTTAGATTGGCAAACACTGCATGCATATTTTGAAAGACAGGCTTAAGCGATATTAAAGTCAGTGAAGTAAACCACAGATTTTTACTAGTGCTGTCAAATTAAAAAATTGAATTGAAGTAGAAATTATCAAACACTAAATTCTAAATTAAATATAGATGAATCCTTAAAGCTACTGAAGTTATTGATTTCCTCTTTTGTTCTTTGATGAACAGACATCACAGCACCTGGTTATTAGGTTATTTGGCTGCTATTACTTTAAGAGCTGCCGCTGCTGAACGTGACGCAGATCTGACACGCATCGTATTTTCTCACAGCGTGCGCCGCTGTATTTGTGCAAGAGCACAGTATAACGGCTGACAGGAAAACTGGTTTTTACTGACATTTGTGACCCTGGAGCACAAAAGCAGTGTTAAGTCGCTGGGGTATATTTGTAGCAATAGCCAACAATACATTGTATGGGTCAAAATGATCCATTTTTCTTTTATGCCAAAAATTAGACGTAGACGGATTTGTCACTTGCCCGATCGGGCCACTGCCGCGTCGTCACGACATTTTATCATTTGCATGTTTTAAAACTTCTTTCAGTACTCGCGCGCTGTGTTCTGTGTCCGCGTCTTTGACACGCACGAGCCGCCTGAACGGACAAATACATACAAAAGTGTGTCAAAACACCCGTCCTGGCAAGTAACTTAAGTCGCTTTAACAATGATTAATCTATATTGAATTTATACAGTGGAGTACAGATGCACCGATCTACCGGACATGTTTTGTTTTATTTCAGACTATCTTCTGTTCCAACACAAACTGCACTGCAATCATTTTCCCAATGGCCATTTGTGTGGAAATATTACCTTATTATTATACTTAGTCTGTAAACGGCCGTTAACAGAGGCCAGAGACTATGATAGACTAAGACGGACGCAAAGAGGAGAAAATACTGTAGCAGGCAGAACAAGATCACTGTTCACGAGGCGCGTAATATAGGAAGAAAATCCAAACATTGAATTTTATATGAATGTGTTTCTGAGAGGAACTGGCTGTTTTCAGAAATGGCGTTTTGCTATTACTTGTAATTTGTTCATTTGTTGGCTGTCACTTGTCTTTATTAATAATGTTTAAACTTTATATTTATGTTTATTTTTGGCTAGTGATTTTTGCTGTGGTATTGAAATTGAATTAGAGAATTGTAAAATCTAATCGGTATCTAAAATATTGGTGTCATATAAGCTTATTTATTAGAATACAAGATCAAAAACAATGATAACAGCAGCTATTTTATTTTTTGTGGCAGGGCCAGTGAAAATGTTGGCAGGGCACGTAAAAATTTGAACGAAGCATTGATCCCTGTAGAGTAAAAGCCACGATAGGCTAAATCTTTCAGGTTTTATTGTAGGCCTGTATGCAGTGTGAACAGGGCAATAACTGGTGTGAATCACTCACCCCCAGCAGGTTTCGGGGGACGTACCCCTCTCGGCCGGCGGAGCGCACCCACCACCACTCGGTCTCATCCTCGTCCTCCCGCCGCAGCACCGTCATGCAGTCGTCCTCTCTGAAGGCCAGCTCGTCGTCCTGCTCGCTCTCGTAGTCCCACAGGCCACACACCACCCCGCGGTTCATGATGCCCATCTTCTCCTGGACGCCTGCACAGCACGGGAAACACACACAGCTTCTCAGCTTATAGCCCTAGTGAAAAATAAATATACTTAAATGTATCTAAATTACATTTATGTCATGCTGAGTCTACTACAAATAAATTTACATATTATGCACTTAATAAAAATATCCTGCAATTGTACTTTTGGTGTACTAAACTGCTATACTTAAAGTCTGCTAAATTGGAACGTACTTAATGCACTTTAATTGTGCTTTAGTCCAACTAAAGATATACTGACGTATATTTGATTGAGCTAAAGTGGAACTATTGCAAGTTTACTTTAAATTTCTTGCATTTAAAGACCAATATTATTCAAAGATCATACAATCCTCATCATTAGTGACATTAAAACACATTTTAGGTTTAACATCAAGAAACGTGCATTGTTCACAAGCAGTACTCCAAGTAAAGTTTAATTATAATTTTTATATCAGTAAGTCTCGAGCGATATGTCAGTTAATATGTTAATAGATTTTAACTATATTTAGTATGAAATAAATGTATTTTAAACATATTATTTTTTTACTAGAGAGGAGTGTTGTGTTTTTCATTGTCATTTTATATATTTATATATATTTTTTTTTAACTACAAACTCAGCACCAGGGTCATAATGTGCATATTCCAGGATCCCATCCATTTTGGGAGCACAAGCAGTGTTTCTTCTTATTGTTTAAATGTGCTTAGATTTTTCATATTTCTCATATCAATTCTTGATCTTTATAGCAGAAGTGACACAATCACGATCTCTTTCCATGTTTCATGCCGTTTCATGTGCTCATGCCCCAAATCCCAGGATTAATCTAACAAATAACTGAAAGAAAATGTATATCATCAAAGCAGGCTGGATTTGATTGGTTTTATTGAATCGATCCTGTAATCTCAAGTTTTTGCTAGCATTGTGGTACAGGCCTCTAAAATCATGAGCAATAAGCCTCGACAGTTATTATAGTCATTATTTTTGTTTTCTATATGCACAAAAAGTATTCTCGCAGCTTCATAAAATTACGGTTGAACTACTGATGTCACATGGACTGTTTTATCGATGTCCTTACTAGGTTTATGGACCTTAAACGTGTTAGGACCCTTGCTGTCTATGGACTCACACTGGATTAATGACAGCATTTTCATTTTTTGTGAACTATCCCTTTAAACAGTCAGTAGAGAAAAGCTCTTAGTCTAAATCCTTGTTCAGACTGTCAGTCCGAATCTGATTTCTAGCGTGTCTATATTTGTGTTCAGATCTGATTTGTGTGTATGTTAGGGGTGTAACGGTACACAAATATGATTTCAGTACAGCAGGGGGAAAACTAACCTTTTTTTTTTTTTGAAATAAACAGCGGTTTACTGAACAAATTGCTCTTTCTTTAAATACATTCAGTTATAATTTAAAAAATCTACCTCAGCTTATGCTTTAAACTATAGGGAGCCCTTTTACATTATAAGGTTACAATTAACAACTTAACCCAAACTTACATTTAATTACTATTTAATTTTAAATATAATAATCAATGCTCAACTTTAAAAAAAAGACTGTCAGTCCGAATCTGATTTCTAGCGTGTCTATATTTGTGTTCAGATCTGATTTGTGTGTATGTTAGGGGTGTAACGGTACACAAATATGATTTCAGTACAGCAGGGGGAAAACTAACCTTTTTTTTTTTTTTAAATAAACAGCGGTTTACTGAACAAATTGCTCTTTCTTTAAATACATTCAGTTATAATTTAAAAACTCTACCTCAGCTTATGCTTTAAACTATAGGGAGCCCTTTTACATTATAAGGTTACAATTAACAACTTAACCCAAACTTACATTTAATTACTATTTAATTTTAAATATAATAATCAATGCTC
Organism: Sinocyclocheilus anshuiensis; assembly: GCF_001515605.1. NCBI lineage: Eukaryota > Metazoa > Chordata > Actinopteri > Cypriniformes > Cyprinidae > Sinocyclocheilus > Sinocyclocheilus anshuiensis. The sequence continues at coordinate 78,276 of NW_015548186.1, forward strand.
AACTTTAAAAAAATAAAAAAATAAAAATTGTATGCAAACATGTAAATTGCACATAATGCAGTTTTAAAATTAACTTATAAATTATAAAATTTTATTTGTTAAAATATATTCACTTACACAGTGGCTGTCATAACATGTTTCGTAACAGATTCATTTAAACATACATTAAATAATTAAGACTAACAGGTAAAATATAGTAAAATATAATGAGTATATAGTGTAATATTTCGCGAAATGCTCTTGTCTAGACTTAATTTCTCAGGTGAACTAACGAGACACTGATGACTTTAGCCTGAGGTAAATGAAATGCTACGTGATATTTTGTTTACAAGGTGTTTTGTTGATGTCCCTCTGCGAGTGAAATACTGATTGAAAGAGGCATGAGATGTTCATTCATGTTTATTCTCGTTAAAACCAGTAGTACAGAGGAAGCAACGATTGTCGTCACGCTGGATTATATTACGTTTTATGAGGCAGCCCCAGAATTGTAGGAAGCTGAAATGCGTGGCTTTATACCGTCTCCGCCGGTCTCAAAACTCAAAGAGACGTATTGTCATTTTTCACTTGACTTGCACTTCGTAACAACACAACCTTGTTTGTTTTCTACAAACGGATTTGTAAAAATCTGATTTCATAAGATTTTTTGCTCTTGCAGTTGCTAAATAAGATCGGATTCCAATCAAATGTGCAGAAAAATCGGATTTGGACTGACAGTCTGAGCAAGGCTTGAGAGAGCTTGTCATCATTCGCTCACCGTAGAGGAACTGAGAGCACTGAGTGTATCCCTCCTCCATCTCCTCACACTTATCCGCTGCCGTCTGCATGTCGCTGTAGGTCATGGCAAACACGGCAGCCCCCGACTCCACCAGGAACTTACACACCTGTACATTATTACAGGACGCGGCGCAGTGTAGGGGCGTCCTAAACACACACGTACGCACATGCACACGCACATGCACACGCACACGCACACACACACATGGTTGCACACACTGCCACCAAAACAACAGCATGTGTCTGAGGACAGTGACGCAGCTAAAGGCGGGTTATCATTAACTATCCTCACTTGATGCGTTGTTATTGATATACTGATATATGATCAATGTTGATGTATTATTAAAAATATTAGAGGTGTGTGTTTGTGGCTGTCTAGTGCAGGGGTTTTCAACCTTTTAGGACATGCGCCCCCCCAAGTTTGTCTAATTTCACTAAAAAGGGTTTAGAACCGCCCCTGGTATAGCATACGTAATTATACTGAAACATAAATATATAACCAGTTTACCTGATTCAATGTGATGGCTGAGCCTGTTTCTGAGATAACAACATGCCAATCCGTGGTTGGATTTCTGACACGGCTAATCGTAAATCATCTTACACTGTCAATAAGCGTGACCAGGGTTGCCAGGTTTTCACAACAAAACCCGCCTAATTGCTACTCAAAACTAGCCCAAAACTACAAAACGTGGCAAGTGTTAAAGTAGCCCAATTCCGCGGGAAAACCGCGGACTTGGCAACACTGAGCGTGACTGATACTCGAGCCAACTCTGCTCTAACTGTCGACTAGCAGTGGGAGTCAGATTGCCCCCTAGTGGATGGCTAAAGATTTCTTAACTCATATTCATAAATTCTCAAGGGAACGTCTCTGAATTAACTGATGCTCGTGCCCCCCTGGGGCCCCACAGGTTGAAAACCCCTGGTCTAGTGCATACTAGCACAATTTCCTGCATATGCGGGAAAAACAAAGCTCAGAATCATTGAAGAGAGACTCGATGAATCGGAGAATTGATTTTTTCCTCCCACTTCTATTAGATAATCACAACATTATCAACATTTAATTTCAGAGAAAAGCTGCTATAAATGACAAACATGAAAATGCCTTTGACTGAATTGAATGAATGCTTGTGCATGCACAGCACTGGAAATGCTGGCAACGATATACTTCTTAACTTGTGGATTAAACTTGATAGTTGCAGAATTGTACATTTTTGATGTCTTGCTGTCCACTGATGAGTTTCTGTGAGTGATGAGGAAGCATGTGAGTGTGTGACTGTATGACATGCAAACCGCTGAAAGGCTCCTCACCATCCGTCACTGTCAGCGGCGTTCACATTGACTCCAAACTGCACCAGGAACTTCACGATGTCTGTGTGGCCGGCGCACACTGCGTTATGCAGTGCTGTGATTCCCTCATCGTTAGGCTGACTGGGATCCTCAACCTGTAAAACGCCCATTCATCACATTACTGCCATATTCCTGAATTCATATGTAAAACACTACTAGTCAATGACATACACACACAGAACAGTGAAATGTGACTTTCCTCGTAAATGACCCACTGCACCAGATCCAACTCTCCCTCCAGCGACGAGTCCAGTAGCAGAGCCAGAGGATTGAAGCGCACTCTCATGCTGTGATCGATGCGCTCCGACCCGGCCTTACGCAGATTCGTCCTCTTACCCTGCACAGAAAACACCTTCACATTCACGCATTCGACAGATGCTTTCATCAAAGGTGACCTGCCTATGAAAATGGCTAAAAAACAAAAGCTATCTCCAGCTAAAAAATGATCAGATTTTAGATTTCTTTAGGCAATTTCAGTGTGTATGAATGAAGATTTACCTCACCATTGAACATTACAGAGAAGCAGCATTTTAACAGGAGCAATATGTGACCCTAGACCACAAAACCAGTCAGTAAGGGTCAATTTTTTGAAATTGAGAATCCATACATCATCTGAAAGCTGAAACAATAATGATAATAATAATTTCCATTGATGCATGGTTTGTTAGGATCGGACAATATTTGGCCGAGATACAACTATTTGAAAATCTGGAATCTGAGGGTGCAAAAAAATCTAAATATTGAGAAAATCATCTTTAAAGTTGTCCAAATTAAGTTCTTAGCAATGCATATTACTAATCAAAAATTACGTTTTGATATATTTACGGTAGGAAATTTACAAAATATCTTCATGGAACATGATCTTTACTTAATATCCTAATGATTTTTGGCATAAAAGAAAAATGGATAATTTTGACCCATACAATGTATTGTTGGCTATTGCTACAAATATACCCCAGCGACTTCAGACTGCTTTTGTGCTCCTGGGTCACATATATGAATATGGACACGTGTAATTCTGACACCATATTTGTTGACAGTCCTTTTTCTCAGCAAAAAGTGTTTCCAAACTACTTTTTTTGTGACATGCTGAAGTACCAACACAGAATTTAGGAGTTGGCTGTTTTCTCACTCACAGAAATGATCTCAGAGCACAAAAGAAAAGTATTATGGGTAAAAAGTGAATCCCAAGTCTCCCTGAGCAATTATTAGATATGATAGATTAATACTAATTAAAGGAGCAGTGGCTCTGCATTTGGATTAATTGGTATGTAAATACACCCAAATAATTAACGTTAAAGCAGTGAGTGTATTTTTTTTTTTTACTTAAGTCAATATTGTTGATAATAGCCCTTAATTACCAGTTTTGTCATTGTATGTGTAATCTAAAGGCCACTGGTCAGTTAAATTAGTCATGTGACTTACAAACACAAACCCATTTTGACTAGTGGCAGAATTAATATGCAAAACACTGGAACTTAATCAAAAGATGCATTTAATCAAAATCAGACTGAAAAAAACACACTGCATTTGGTTTTGAGATGATAACTAGATCCGGCTGGCTGAGGTTTATAATGGATAAAGTATTCACTGTACAGGAGAGGATTTTATTGATTAATTCGAATTTAATGTTTTGCCCCGATAAAATTTTTCTTTTAATCGAAGAATCGCAATTTTGAATAGAAATACTACCAAACGTTAGAATTAGACACTTTGACAATATGCCGGTGATAACGGTTTAACAGATTTAACAAGTGATTTGTTTACCATTTACATCATGTTGACAACTTCATGTGTGCTGCACTTGGAATAGAAATTTCTTTAATTAGAGGGTTAGTAAAAAATTGCTTGAATCATGTTGTAGTAGACTAGATAAAAATCGTAAAAAAAAAATAAAAAATCGAGAATCGGTCAAACGTTCTGAAAAATCAAGATTTTAATTTTTTGCAATATCGCTAGTGTAGGGGAGTAACTAGTTACATGTAACTAAATTACGTAATTTAATTACAAAATAAATGTAATTGTAATCAGTTACAGTTACTTAGAAAAAAGTTTTTTTAATTAAATTACAGTTACATATGAAAATGTTAACGATTATAAAGGGGGTTACATCTGAATTTTTTAATCACATACAGATTTAATTGATTTCTTTCATAAATTGCAGTGACTGCTCTAAAATATGAGACACCAGTGTTTCAGGAGTTTAGGACACATGCTTATTTCATTACGGTTTTATTTCCTATTTGGGTTTATGCATATGCTTTATTTGTGCATATGCTCAATTTGCACATAATATACCTGTACATACAACTGTCTATGGTTATATACCTGTACATACAATTGTCAATTTGTATATTTTTATTCCTTATTTACTTATATATAATTTTTTTTTTCCTGTTTTTTTTGTTCTGTCACTGTCATTCTGTTGCACTGTGGAAGCTTCTGTCACAAAAACTAATTCCTCGTATGTGTAAACATACCTGGCAATAAAGCTCATTCTGATTCTGATTTTTTAAGATTAACTGTTTTTTCCAAGCCATTGTTAAATGCCAGTGTTTCTAAGCAAAAATTAGCTACTAAACTATTTATTGTTATGGTTAAATCTGTATTTAACCTCAGAATGACCTCAAAGTAAGTCTGATTTTGCGGTGGCTGTGCTTTAAAATTAAATTATTATAATCTCAATTCAAGTGAGGAAGGATTTCAAAAGTGACAATAATCAGCGTTGAGCACCACTGTAAGGTTAACCCTGCCTGCTTTACAGGTTTGGAAATGATTAACAGCTGAAAACATTACAAATTTAGAATAAAAAAGTAATCAAATGTAACCAGTTACATTACTTCAATAAAGTAATTGAAATAGTTACATTTTAGATGGGGTAACTTGTAATCTGTAACCTATTACATTTCCAAAGTAACCTTCCCAGCACTGGATATCGCCCAAGCCTTATTTAGGGCACTTACCGGTGGAGAGGGAACCTGTCCGGTGACCTCTGGTGGCTTCATGCTGAAGGTGTCTTCTGGAGCCTCGTGCTCAGTGCCGCTGGGATACGGAGGAGGAGGATACGGAGGAAAGTCCTCCAGGAAGCTGTCAGGAGGAGGTGGAGGAGGAGGGCTGTCTGGCTGGGGCGGTGGAGGTAAGAGCGGGGCCGGGTGTGGAGGAGGTGGAGGAGGCATGTCCTCTCCTCCAGTGTCTGGAGCGGCTGTGGACTCCGCCGGCTCAGGAACAGCCTGCTCTGCTCCCTCCAGTGAAGCTTCATCCGCTCTCTGAGCATCTGCGGGCGTCTCCTTCTCCTCTTCTCCTGGAGGAGTCACTGCGGTCTCCATCGCGGCCAGAGTCGTCTTCTGGTACAGCAGCTTCTGGATGTTGGGGCCGCACGGGCTCTCGGGCTCCGTGATGGAGCTGCGTTTCTTCAGGGGTCTCGGCGCGTTGTAGAGCTTCTTCCTGAGGGCCTCAAGGTCGACGTCGCTCTGGTGCCGGTAGGGGTTGGAGATGAAGGGCAGCAGTTTGGTGGGACTCAAAGGTCTGGGGATCCTCTCGCTCTCAGATGCTCCAGCGCTGGGGTCCTTCTCTGCTTCGGGGGCACTAGACGAGTCCAGGTACGGGTTCTCTGGGTGCTGGCCTGCAGGGGTCACTGGCTTCCCATAAACTGCATGTGCATCAAGACAAGAACAACCGTCAACTAAACAAAAGAGTAACAAATAACTTTGTGTTTAGAATGTTCTTACATTTTTATCCAAAGCCACTTGTTACCAACAGTTAGGGGTGTAACGGTTCACAAAATTACAGTTCAGTTCGATATGACACAGTGGTGTCACGGTTCGGTACGTTTTCGATACGGTGGGGGGGGTATGTTGGAGGGGGTATGTCCCCCCCCCCCATGAACAATGAAGGCAAGCCAATGGATATCACACAACCAACGTGCAAACTTTGAGTTATGCCGGTGAACGTCTTAATCTCAGTCAATTCACTATAACCTACAGAAAGTGAAAGTAAAAACGGAATGACGGGCAAAGCTTTCGGCATCTGACGCCGCATATTCTCTCAAAGACGACGAGAGACGAATCTACTTCAACATCTGCTGATAACGGTACATAGCTAACTGTTTTTATTAATTCCCTTAATATTTCTCTTGTGGCCCGTACATAGTGAAAAAAAACATGAGAAACGTATTTCGTGTTAAACAGGTTGCGTTTGGAAGTCGGTGCTTGAAATAGTCTAAAGCTTTTTATTTCATTGATTTTTATTGATGACTGCAGTGTTAATATTTTAATCATAGGCCTATAATTCATTGTATAATAGACCTGTTTTAAAAAAAAAAAAAAAAATCGAGGAGTATATAGCCTAGTCTTTTGTAATCCTCGCAGCGCGTCAGTTATGCTATAACTTATCAGTGGTGACTGTCAAGTTGATGTCCATATAGCAGAAATGTACAGTAAAATTAACGCAGTTAGTTACTGACATGTAATCAAACAGACGGTGAACACTATTAACAGCAATGATTATATGTTGCGATTAAACCAACAACACTCATAGCGCACAATGTAAAGTTTATTAGAAAGCTAGATTAAGGCGCTGGGATTGACTCAAGCCCCCCGTGACCCTGCAGAGGATAAAGCAGTTTGGAAAATTGTAGATGGATGGAGGAAGGCCCCAATATAAAAGCAAAATCACAGAACAAACTAGTTTGACATCATTTTGAAAAAAATCAGGAATCAGGATTTTGTTTCAGGAGTTTGAAAGACCTCAACAAAGCAAACGTTTCTTTCTGTTAAGTACGTGAGTGGATGGTCCCCATTGAATTCCAGTGTTTTTTTTCCATACTATGGAAGTCAATGGCCACCAGCAACTGTTTGGTTTCCAACATTCTTCAGGATATGTACTTTTGTGTTCAACAGAAGAAACACATACAGGTTTGAAAACAACTTGAGGCTAAATTTTCATTTTTGAGTGAACTATCCCTTCAAGTATTTGATACAATATACTTATTATGTATATGCATGTTGGTGCATTTTAAGTACATTTAAAGTACTTGTATTTAATTAATGTTTGTAGTTACACTGTTAACTTTACTCCTAACCGTAGCCTCTATAATCCTAACCCTAACCTACCCTTACTGCTAAAGCTAACCATAGTTGAAATCTTCCAGAACAACATGTAATTACACAGTAAATCATAGTTTAATGTTAGTACATACTAGTTAAGGCTAGGGTTGTGCTGATACTACTGATAGACGATAGTATCGTATATCAACGATAGAGATATCGCCTGTGGCTGATCCCTTTGTCGATAATGAGACGATTGTTCATCATTTTATTGTTATTATCAGATGTGCATATTAGGGCTTATTTGTTCCATCATATTTATTTTTCCTCGTTTTTACATTGTTGCGCATTATAACCAATCACACACGATTCCGCTGAGCTTATGACCGCAATGGCCAATCAGAGGCATTCAGATGAGTCATTGCTGAAGCAGCGGAGTTTTGTTGTTTTCAGCGGAGTGAATTCTAAACTACAAAGTGCAGATGTGCATTCAATGTAAGTATAAGAGATTTATTCATCATAGTAGAGTTTAGACAGCTTCACTGATTATAGCGGGAATGTTTTTTAAAATGCATAAACTCGGCGCTAGACTGAAGTCAGTGATGATGTTCTTTGATGATGTAAATGTTCTTTGTCCGTTTTCTGTAGCTGCTTTTTGAATAACTGAGGAAATGTAAGCCCTATGATTAGTAACTTACAATGTTTCTATTGTTATGTTAAATTGTCACTTTCTGACAATGAAATAAATAATTTTGCACGATAATATTGTGTATCACGATCTCACAGGCTGACGATAGGACAATATGACAATTGAGCATACTGCCCAACACTAGTTAAGGCCACCTAATATAAAGTGTGAGCAACTTGCCTTCTCTTCTGTTGTTCTGAGTTGGAATGAAAATCAATTTCAATTCTAAAATGGGATACTTAAGGTCAGGAATCGGACACTTGTTGTAAAATTAAAATTTCAATTCCACTTATCAATTCCTGTGTGTGCATCTTTTATTTTTAGGTGGCGAAAAGGGGCTGTTAAAAATGTATTTGTCTTTGAACCATTCATTCAAGAGATTCATTCAACAACACTGATTCATCCAGTAATGAAACAAGTAAATCTTGAGTGAGTCATTGAATCATTCCATGCATAAATTCCATGAGATTTTGTTTAGTTGAACATATTTTCTTCAGAATTGTGAGAGAACAACAACCTCTTTTTTAAACCACATTGGAATCGAAACTGGGGATCGATATGAATCGGAATTGGAACTGATCAAATTCAAACGATACCCAACCCTAGTTCTGAGTGTTGCAGCATCTATTATTCTGGTGTGAGTTTGATGTGAAAGGGCAGTCAGGATGAATCCAGTCATATATGTTGAATGTACTCATCTGTCTGCTAAATGATTTTGAAAGTCCTGGTGAACACAAGCGTCTCTCACCACTGATGAAGTTGCTGCCGCGGTTCTGGGCTCGGCTCAGCGCTCCCTGCACGCCCAGCGGCTGCGTGTACATGGAGTAGATGGAGCTGGTGGTCAGCATCAGCGGCTTGTGCAGGAGCTGCCCGCCGGAGTCTTTGGCTCCAGGAGGCTCGGGGCTGAAGGGGTGTATGGTGGCAGCTTGGGGAGCCTCCAGTTTGGAGGGCAGGGGTAAAGTACCACCAGACTGGACGCCAGCGGGCGGCTGCTGAGCGGAAGACTTACTCTTCCCAGGGAAGGTGCCGGCCGTCTTGCTGTATCCCATCTGGCCACCAGAGGGAAGGTTGGCCTGTTTCGGTTTAGTTGGAACTGGAGGAGGAACCTTGACGGTGTTCTTGACAGCACTCTGAATGAAAGGACATATCAAAGTGTCACTAAGGACTTTTAAAGGGTTCATGAACTGAGAAACCAAACTTACCTTGATCTTTTGATATATAAGAGGTCATTGTACTATAAAAACATCCTGTAAGTTTCAGAACTAAAAACTTTGTCGTTAGTCTAAAAACAGCTAATACTGAAGGCAATCTGCCAAAACAACAGCTTGTGGAATGTTCTACTTTATGATGTAATAGTGTGGATAAGCACCACCTCTGCAGAAGATCAACGCCTGCTTCTATACCGCTGCCCGTCTAGCCCCGCCCACCGATCCTACATCGCTGCCCGTCTAGCCCCGCCCACCGATCCTACATCGCTACCTGTCTAGCCCCGCCCACCGATCCTACATCTCTGCCCATTTAGACCCGCCCACCGATCCTACATCGCTGCCTGTTTAGCCCCGCCCACTGATCCTAGTGTTGCCTGTTTAGCCCCGCCCACCGTTCCTACATCGCTGCCTGTTTAGCCCCGCCCACCGATTCTACAATGCTGCCTGTTTAGCCCCGCCCACCGAGCATTCAGGTCTATGCAGAAACCAAACAATGAAGATAGGAACGAAGACAATGAAGACAACAAGACGCTGTGCAGAGCCAAGTTGTGGAAAAAGTCTTTGTATCTCCTTCCTTCTGATCCCAACGTTAGGAAAGAGTGAATGAACTTTATTTTTAATGAAGTTCCAGACCGCGTCAGTAAGAAGTCCTTTGTTCACTTCATTTTACCGCGGATTCGTTTACAAACAAGGCACAACTCAATGCGGGATTTTCAGAAAGATTGAAACTAAAACACAATGCTGTGAGACTACATTGGACCGACAGTAATGATGCAACACAAGTGTGAGTAACTGTTTTTACTATGTGAGCACTATTGCTTTGCCTGTTATTAATGATCGTTTAATATGCATTGAGTTATTTATGCGTTTTTGACCTAAATCACAGCAGCGTCCATCCGTGAAGGATGTAGACTGTCAAACATACACAACTGTTAGCCAATCACAGCAGTGGGCGTTTACTTCTGAGTCTACAATCATCCACATCTATTCAAACAGAGCGTTCTGATGAGGGGGGTTAAAAACAGGATAGAAAATAGCTTATTACTTCAAAATTATGATGTTTTTTGATGTAAAAATCTTGACATTATAATTGGACCTCAGAGAACAAAAGAAAAACAGAGGCAGTTCATGACCTCTTTAAATGTCAACCTGGTATTGTTCAGGTTTTAAGAAAGTATTGAACACAAGAGAACTTGTATTATGAAATGCAATTCGATATGACGTCTGGGCACTACCTGGGCGTCTCTCGCAAGGTCCTCGCTGCTCTGGTTCTTCCGTAAAGAAGCTGCCGGTAGATCAACGGACTCAAACATTGAGGCCGGGCGCACCCTGGGGTCCCGCTTCAACACGTCTGTGTTATCTGGTATGGGGAGCAGAAGAATTCACAATACATTTAAACACAGACTAACTGGGTGTTACACATCCAATGGGGATGCGAGGTGTGGAGGGTCACCTTGGTTTTTAGATGCCTGGGTCACCATGCGGGGCAGACTGGCCGACCCAAGATTACTGCCCGTCTTCGTAGCGGCTGAACTCCAGTTAGACATCTTTGAGGACACCTTGCCTGAACGCAGACATGGCAGACAGAATTACACTTCAGGCTCATTTTTTTCCTAATTAGTCACACAGACACTACAAATCCATTTATACATGACTGCATGAGTGTAATACAGCAGATCATTATTTTATATGCTTTGCAAACATGCACTTCATGGCTCTCTCGTGCACATGCGAGATACATTTATCCTCATTCGTATCCTCAACATACCTACAGATTCAGTAAAGGAAAAAACTGGGAAAAAAAAAAAGTGGATAAACATATGAAAAGACATTTTAACGATGTTGCACAATGAGCACAATTACTTCACCACAAAAGATGGAAGGGGAGAATGAGATGTGTTCAAGTCTACGTTACTGTTATCTTGTAGTATATTTGTTATTTTTGTCTGTTTTGTTAAAGCTGCTAGTTGTGCATCTGTGTAGTATTTTGGCCAAATGCACAAGATTGACACTGTTTTGTACAAAAGTGCATCAGACAATTAGTGCATCTCAATTAGAACCTAACACAAAAATCAGATCAACATGTTTTTGTATGCATGTTTGCCATCTCTACTGCTAACCTGCGGTAAACATGAAACTTTAGAATTACACATAGAGAATTATATTACCATTTTAATAGTTAGACCACACTAACTGAACACCCTAAACAGACAGCCCAGTTCTCTCGGTTGGGTAAACGGGTGATCTGCAAACCTGAGTCCGGGTGAGTGCTCTTGCCCTGATGCGGTACAGTTGCTGTGCAGTCTGGGTAAGCGTTTTTAATGAGCAGGTCCTGTTTATTGGGGCCCCTGGGCATCGTAGAGGACTGGATGTAAGGGCCGACAGCAGCCACACGGGACGGTCCTGTCTGCTGCGCTGTCTGGGCATCTGAAGGCAACTGGAATAAGAACACATCAGCAGTGAAACCACACACTGATCACGGCAGAACAAGGACAATGTGAAATCACAACGGACTCTGTGTGCCGGATGCTGATCTTACTGTGCACGTTATTCCAAATAATGAGATTTTCTAAAAATCTAAAGCAACAGTAAATCAATTTTGTGAAACAACCAAATGTTAAACCTGTCAAGCACCTGTATCCCTACTTACAAAATCTGTCAAATCTGCCCACGATCCTGCTTTCTTTTCAGAGTCCTTAATGGTGTAACATCCATAGTCATCCATAATGCCTGACTGAATTTGGGAATTTTCCAAAAAAGGTTTCACAAACGGCTGTATTGGAATTAAATTTGTCCTCGGGATCATTTTTGACATTCCAAAAGTAGTACTTTTTTGATATTTCAAACAATAATTGAAGCTGTAGCTTTGTGTATTTTAATGAAACTTTGTATGAAACTTGTGAACATGTTCTGAAGGCCTCTGTTTTTCAGGATATCGCCATCTACAGGCCATAAGAGGCACAAAAAATATACTAAAAACCCTTGCTCTGGCTAAAAATCACTTTAAAACCTTGATTCTTCTGACTCATATGTACAATGTGTTCTAGTAGAAAGCACTTACTGAATTAAGTTCATAAAACCAAGTTAACGTGAAAATTTGTTTCTAATTTTCTTAATTTAAAAAAAAATATACATTTTTTTTTTTTAAGCACTCAAGGTTGAACTACATATTTACATTCACAATATCACATGGCCAAAAGCCCATAGAACTATTTTATACGGACAACTTTATATATAACAACATTGCATTGATTGTAGGCATAACGGTATCAAATTTTCATGTTGGCTATAATTGCTAATGCTTTTATCATGGTATACGGTATTACCACGATATTGAAATAGGTTGCAAAAAAGTGTTGTCATAATACAGCATAAGAGGTTTAACTTTTTTCGGTCACACTTTATTTTAAAAGGGTGGTTGACTGTGATTTCACTTTTTTAATGTTAGTGTGTAATGTTGCTGTTTGAGCATAAACGATATCTGCAAAGTTACGATGCTGAAAGTTCAATGCAAACGGAGATATTGTCTTTTAAAATTATGGCAGTTTAACGCAACAAAGGAGGCGGGGCCATGTTGCGCTGCTTTAAAGAGGAAGAGTTGTTGCCGTGCCATCAAAACTAGGGGTGCATGAAAAAATCTATTCATATATGAATCGCGATTCTGTCTTCTAACGATTCTACTGGATTCACAAGTTTCAAAATCAATGTTCTAAACTAAAGCAGCGGTTCTTAAAGGGGTCCTATTATGCTTTCACTTTTTCAACTTTAGTTAGTCTGTAATGTTGCTGTTTGAGCATAAAAAAGATCTGCAAAGTTAGTTCCTCGCGTCCCCTGCTCTGCATCTCTCTCCCTCTCTCTCTCTTTCTCTCATTCAGATCATCAGCTCATCAGCTCCAATAAACTGTGTTCCAATTAGACTTGTGCCGGTATTCGGTAATGCGATATATCACGGTAATGAATATGCACGATATTGTTATCGTGGGCACTTCTAAATACGGTCACACTTTACATTAGGGCTTCATTAGTTAACATTAGTTAACATAAACTGAAAAATTCTTCTGAACTTTCATTAATCTTATGTATTCCAATATTTAATAACACGTTAAAATCGAAAGATGCAACTGTGTTATTTAATGAGCTAACATGAACTAAGACTTAATAACTAATAATTAATAACTTCTGTAGCAAATGTAGCTATTGCTCATTGTGAATGTTAATGCATTAACTAAGGTTAACTAATGAGGTCTTATTGTAAAGTGATACCTATTGGTCTGTATAGTTCTTTTGCACTTTCATCTGTGTAAAACTTTTAACTTTATACATTTTTCTGTATTGCTTTATTGCATTTAACTGTTCAGTTATTTTTGTTATAAGAAAAAAGTTATTAAACCTGTTATACTGTATTATGACAGCACTTTTTTTAAACTAAATGTCAATACCGTGATAATACCGTATACCGTGATAAAAGCATTAGCAATTAATGCAACATGAAAATTTGATACCGGCATATCCCTAGTTCCAATTATACACTTTATGTGTCAGGGCTCGCAAAATCGCTAGCCTGACGTCCCGTGGCTATTGTGTTTTCCAGTCGGGCTACCAAAAGGTATCACCACTCTGCACGACGGGCTATCTTAAATGCAAATCTCCCGCGGGTCCTTAAAAACTCCTAAAGTGAGTTGTATCAAACTTAAGGCCAAGGTCAGATCAATGCAAATATCAACTGATGTTTTTACGTAGCAAACACAAGAGTTCTAAATGAGAAAGAAGTTAATGTGCCTTCTAAAAATCTAAACAATTAAGACAGTAATATTTATACGTTTTAAATTGATTTAAACTCCTATCTGATTTTCTATATTTAAAAAAAAAAAAGTATTTTTTTATTTGGGCTAGTTAAATAAATTTTCAGTTACCAAAATCTGAAGAGTACCTGCCCGAAGGGCTACCAGGGATTTTGAAATTTTGCGAGCCCTGTGTGTATAGACAGACATTTTTCACATAGCTATGAGAAGCGTTAAACATGGAATGCGTTGCTGTATTAAAGCTTTAATCAGGATAAAACTTTATATTAAAAGCTAACATAAGCATTAGCATTTATGTTACCAACAAATAACAGGCAGCGTATCTAAAAGTATGCGACAACTACAAATAAAAAACATACCATTAAGAGCCGTGCTTGCACAGGTTCTGCACAATCCTCTTCAGTAATATTCTCTGGGTCTCAATCGGGCTCAAATTGATAAGCGATATTAACGACGCCGTTGTTTACAATACCAGAGCACATGCCGCTGAGGTGAGGGAGCGTGACGTTTAGACGCGCACTAGAGGCGGTTTAGCCAATCACAACACACTGGGCTAGCTAACCAATCAGAGCCCATC
>NW_015548186.1:92881-108803 GCF_001515605.1 Sinocyclocheilus anshuiensis
TTTTTTTTTAAACGAAGCATTAACACATGTTAGACTGCACCCCATAAACACAATCAAGCCTAGAAAAAAAAAAGTCAACCACCCCGTTAAGGTCTCATTCTTGCTATTAACTACGACTTTTGTAGGGCTGCTCTCGATTAAAGATTTTTCTGGTTGACTAGTAGTCGTTCATTTTAAGAATCAATCAACTAATCGCACATTTATTAATAAACCATTTAAATCATTATAATACGCCTTTAATTGCCTACATAGCCTAATAAGCGCTCAAGAACACGCATAAAGTTTGCCACAGCACACCGGCAGAAGTAATGATTATGAATGTGTCGGGAAAAACAGTAAGGAGACTGCATTAACATTTTAATACTTTGATAAACTAGTGCTTTCTTTGTTTTCGGTTTTCGAGAATATTTGTCTTCCATTTGAATTGGTTTATTTCAATTTAGACATTTCACTCGCTATAGATATATTTTTAATGTCTGTAACGCAAAGATATACAATGAGTTTCGCGCTCGAGTTCACAGAGACCGAGACGGCAGAAAGCGCATCATGTGTGCTTTCATTATTTTACAAAAGCGCAATGTTTTGTTGTTATTGTGAGTGCACACAAATAAACGTAGAGTCTTTACAGATTTGAAAGATGTATTACTCTTATGTGCATGAGCAAAAATGACGGAGTATTTTAAGAGCAAGCGACAGCAACGGCGCCTCCATCTGTCCTGCAGTGAGCTACTGTTCAGCTTCCACACTCTGCACAGACACTGAATAGCGCACATTTATCTCTAGACTTACATTAGATTGCCATGTAAAGTTGCTGCTACTAACATGTTTCAGATGGTAAGCCATATTTGAGGTCGAAAGGAATGAAAGGTGAGCGTTTGGATGTCCTGCCTGATGTACTGTATTACCACAAAGACCAGCCGTTAACGATCTGCATGACTTCACCTGTGGATTTTTTCTTTTCAATAAAAAAATTTTCTGCGACTAATAACATTTTGGTCGACCAAGCCTCTTCTGGTCGACTAACGGTTAGTCCACTATTAGTGGGCAGTCCTAGACTTTTGCCTCGATAAACTCTGGTTATCTGAATGTGCTCCTCCCGAACTTTGTTAATAAAACATACATTTTTAAGTTGCTTTGGATAAAAGTGTCTGCTAAATGCATGCATGTATATGCAGACTTGTAATTCGTATGAATGTATCAGCTGGTGTGAACAGGAGAAATGGCTCACGCTGACAGGAAGGTTCTCTTTCTGCTGTAGGGCAGCTTTCTTCTTCCACAGGCGATCTCGCAGCTCACCGACTCGTCTGTCCATGATGGCTACCTCCTGGTTCCTCTTGTTCAGGTTCTCTCTCTGCTGCTGCAGTTTAGCGCTCTGATCCAGGTTCATGTTCTTCCTCATCTGGTGAACACACACAGGTGAGATGTTTCGAACAGAGGCCTGAGGCTGTGATCTTCACCTCCTCGGCTCTTACCTGTAGTTCCCTGTAGAGTCTGTCCAGCTCGGCCACAGAGCTGTGGTTACTGTGAAGTGCATCCAGCTGGCCGTTTTTTAGGGTCTCCAGCTGTTTGCTCAGGTCTTCCACTTTAGAGACGGCGACTACCAGCTCCTTCTGCTTCTGAAGGTGCAGATTGTTCATCTGTTCCACCTGCTCGACTAAAACAAACACACACACAGAATAACTTCCACTGCCTGAGCTGAAGATCCTTCAGCCTGCACTGAAAACACTGAATGTGAGATGATCGCACACAAAAATATCCAAACAGTCACATGAATGTGGTCATATTTAGATCCCCATGTATGGAGCCCCACACGACATGCAGACAAAAAAATAGTTATTGTGGCCACGTTGTACTAAATCATTGCCTCATTTTATTAATTTATTAACGAGGAAATGAACTAGGGATGTAACGTGCACTCAGAGCTGGTTAAAAATGTGAAACAAATGTGTGACGATTCAAGTCGGTTGAGATGTTAAATGAACGAAATACAGTACAATTGGGGGTTGATTGGAACTGACTGTCATCAGAAAAGTTTATAGTATTTTCTATTCATCTCATCTCTGTATAATGCATATTAAAGCAGCAATCAAGGAAACACTGTATCGCTGCTGTTCCATAAGCGCCACCTGCTGGCAGAGAGTGAAACTGCATCTCATTCAGCCCGTCTGCTGTTTTTGTTTTGTTCAGATGTTTTATGTAGCATAATTTCACAAAGCTAAAGTCAGACCATTCTCTTTTTGCTTGAGATTTCTAAATTATTCAATCTAAATGATTAACACTAGAACTACCGGAATTCTATAATTACTAGAATGGCCATAGCGGTCATTCTGACTGTTCATATTAGACTGAACTGAATGCCATTTTTGTCATATCATATTTACATTCGAAGCTTCTTTTGAGGTTTTACAATGAAGCTTTGAATGTCTGTTGTCATATTTTATGACGTCATCAACCTAAAAAATACGATATTTTTTGTAATATTTAAGTGTAAGAGCTACGTAGACCGCTCCCGAATGTGCGTGTCTCGCTTTGTGTCCGGCAAGCGGGAGAGCAAAAGTTTTTCACTGCAGTGAAAACGTTGTATTTGAAAGTCTAAATGCCAACAAATATGAACCGAAGCGGAATATTTCTGTAGATAAAACATGTTGTGAATTTTGGAAATAATTACATACATCTTTTTTCAATACATTTTTACTTTTGTACTTTACAACGCTCTGGAGTTATTGGAAATGTTTCAGATGAATTGGAAACAATTCTATGCAGCCACCACTGGAATCGTGATCCGTGAATAAAGGGATCTGTTATGATTGTATAGATAATAATAAACATTGTCACTGTCGCTAAAAAAAAAAGCCGAATTAGTTTGTTTTATTTCACAATATCAGTCTTGTCGGGGCTAAAATTAGCCTATATGCATTAGCTATAGCATTACACTAGCATAAAAACAATAGACTAATAGCCATTATTATTATTAGTAGTATGGCTATTTTGTCATAACATTGAAGTAGGCTATTATTGATAACAGCCAGGCTATAGTCTTCGAGCCTAACATAGCACGCAAAAGCAGAAATTATACACCGTCTGTAATGCGAACGGTCAATTTGACCGCTTTGGTTATTCAAGGTAGAAATACTCAGAACTCTTTTGTGTTTTGTAATTTTAATAAAATAACAATGTTATAATAAAATACACACACATTTAGGAAAAGTCAGGGCATTATAGTTATATGGGTTTTATTTCAACGAAGTTATTCATTTTAAAATTTTAAAACGGTCAAAATGACTGCCTTGGTAGTTCTAGTGTTAAATCAAAAACTGCTCATACTGTATGTCTGCAGCCTCTTTGTTTGTATTGTGATTAAAATGCAGTGGTTGCCTCTCATTTTAAATGGAAAGTGCACAGACAAAGCCTTAGTTTGTTTATATGAAGAGATTTCTGTTAATTGTGTTATTTATTTGATTTGGGATTTGTTAAAGGGCACCTATTATGCCCCTTTTTCAAAGATGTAATATTGGTCTTGGGTGTCCCCAGAATGTGTCTGTGAAGTTTCAGCCCAAAATACCCAACAGATAATTTATTATAACAGCTGGAAAATGTCATTTTTGGGGTGTGTCTAAAAAAAGAGCTGTTTTGGAGTGTATCACTTTAAATGCAAATGAGCTGCAGAAGAGGGCGTCGCGTATACGTCTCTCTGCATTGCATATCTACAGCAATAAACAGCTGGTAGAAGCAACATAACAGAGCGAGAGAACCGGTGTTTAGCTGTACATATGGGAAGCCAAATGCACTGAAAGTGGGACGAAACAGCGCGATGTTACAGAGCTTGCACCGCGCAGACCTATCATCGCCGCGGATCAATCGACCGCGCTACCGAACGAGGGCGGGGCCTAAACAATATGACGTCACACTGCGTGAGAATCAAAACGGCAGGCCGAGTGAGACTGACTTGGTTTAACGGGGATTAATAAATAAGGAGTGGGTGGATTTTTATCATTGATGGGTGGTTGTGTTCACACACATTTATGTCCAACACCATGTAAAAGTGGATTTTGCATAATAGGTGCCCTTTAAAAATGTTTTATTTAGTTTTGTTACTTGATGTATTTCAACTTCACAAAGAAAAGTGCAGCATTTTGTCTGAGAATTAATAAAAGGATGCCTTTTCATTTATAATTTGTCTTAAATCTCAAATCAGTATCATGAGTTGAATGATTCGTCCCTAGAATGAATAAGTATAATGTGGCCATGTGGGAACTCCTTTTTCATTTGTGACCACTAGCGAGGGAACAAATTAATAAAACGAGGGAACAAAACTCTTAATTTGAGGCCACAATAAATGTTTTTGTCTAAATATATGTATGCACCAGGTGATATATCTGCTCATGTCCATAAAAACAGATTCAGAGATTTGCAAGATCAAAGCTGTCGATGACAAAAAAATAAGTATGAATGATTTAAATAACTCGAGTGGCAGAAGAAAGCAAAAGAACTCACCGAGTTTCCCATTGCTTAGGCGTTTCTGCTCCACCTGTCCCTTCAGAGCTCGCACCATCTTCAGCTGCGCCTCCTGTTTCTCCACCGCGTCCCTCAGATGCTGCAGTTTCTTCTGCTGCGAGGAGGTCTGCAGCTGCCTGTGCTCCTGTTGTTTCAGGAAATGCAAGTGCTGCTCCTGCTCAGGACAGTGAGAGGACAGGTTGTTATTTGCATCATTTTTGATGTGTTCTGATGTGTTATCCTGTACCTTGGAGGCCAGGAGCTGCTGCTGGGTGTCAATCTGATGCTGCTGTCTGGCAGACATGTCCTGCAGCTCTGCTAGAGTCATGTCCATCCACGGGCTGCTCACCTGCACAACACAACACGCCAACATCAGTCTCTGAAATCATCACAAGCTCGTCCATTTCCTGTTCGACTCGACTGCATTCCTCTCATGCCTTCATATGTGTGAGTCAAATGTTGAGGATTACGTTGCACGAGGAAATGAAAGGCACACGAGTGCAGGCAGACTCACTCCATTCTCCGGCCGTCTGTCTGCGGGCTTCTTTACGCCGTTCCTCTTCTGATTCCAGGTCCTGGAGTCTGAAATACAAACACAAGCTCAAGCCCAGCGATACTGCGGAAAACACCTGAGCGCAAGCCTGAACGATGCCAACTTCAATTTAAAAACTCTGCTTACAGACACTGATGAGTGTAACGCATTACTGTAATCAGAGCACTTGTTAGCGTAAGGTTTGACTGATAATGGATTCTGCCAGTGCACATAACTGATGTGGGAAAACAGATTCATGATTAGCCAATTCTTTAAAGGGGTCACGAACTGAGAAACCTAACTTCCCTTGATCATTTGACATATAAGAGAGCATTGTACTATAGAAGCATTCTGTCAGTTTCAGAACTCAAAACTTTGTCGTTAGTCTAAAAACAGCTCATATTGAAGGCAATCTGCCAAAACAACAACTTGTGGAATGTTCTACTCTATGATGTAATAGTGTGGATAAGCACCACCTCCGCAGAAGATCAACGCCTGCTTCTATATCTTCTACATCTGTTTAGCCCCGCCCACCGATACCACAGCACTGCCTGTTTAGCCTGCCCACCGATACCACAGCGCTGCCTGTTTAGCCCCGCCCACCGATTCCACAGCACTGCCTGTTTAGCCCCGCCCACCGATTCCACAGCGCTGCCTGTTTAGCCCCGCCCACCGATTCCACAGCGCTGCCTGTTTAGCCCCACCCACCGATTCCACAGCGCTGCCTGTTCAGCCCCGCCCACCGATTCCACAGTGTTGCCTGTTCAGCCCCGCCCACCGATTCCACAGCGCTGCCTGTTTAGCCCCGCCCACCGATACCACAGCGCTGCCTGTTCAGCCACAACACAAAGATATTGTCTTTTACCTTTTAGTTGTTCCTTGCTCAGTTTTTAATATTAGGTCCATGTAAACATGCACAGCCATCTTTAAACAGTTTGATGGGTCCTTTGCCATGAGCGCCACTTTTTAAAAAGGCATGTCAAGTTAAAAATAATCAAAAATTCAATCACATGCATCGCCAACCCTGAGTTTTGAGCCGCATGCCCTCAAGTCTAGTTGTTTTTGAACACAAGGACATCCTGTATATGCAGCCAGATGTGAAATTAGAGTATGTTACATGAATTGAGTCCTGCAGATATTGCTTTATAACCTCATGAGAGCCTTCATGACTGTAAATAAACTGTTTTTGTCATATTGAAGGTTTTTACACATGCTTCATCATATTTATGATAGGGCTGGACAATAATTCAATATCAATATGTATCGCGATATAATTTTTCTCAATAACGGTGATATGATTTTTAAACACATTTCCGATATTTCGATATACATTACCAGTTTCCCATACATTGATTTATTTGTGGCGTTTGACTTCGTTGAATAAACATGAGCACTGCACGTTTCAAAATCATAACACGGCGCGGGTGTTTTATATGAATGTATCTCTGAAGGGAACCGACTGTCTTCAGAAAAGTTTCGATGGCATTTTCATTTGATCTGATGAAGTAGCATTCATGAGCGGAGCTGAGTACATCAAAAACTGTAAAATGTTGAAATATTTTTTCTATTTAAAACTGCTTTCTATTTGAATAGATTTTAAAATGTAATTTATTCCTGTGATCATACATAGGTAAATTTTCAGCATCATTACTCCAGTCTTCAGTGTCACATGATCCTTCAGAAATCATTCTAATATGCTGATTTGCTGATTATCAATATTTAAAACAGTTGAGTTTTAAATATTGATTTTAAACAGTTGAGTTGAGTACATGAAATAAAAAGCTTTTGTAACATTATACACTATTCCATTCAGTATAATTTTCATTATTTTTTTGGGAAAGAAATGATAGAAATTAATACTTTTATTTAGCAAGGATGCTTAAAATTGATCAAAAGTGATGATAAAGGCATTTATAATGTTACAAAAGATTTCTATTTCAGATAAATAGTGTTCATATCGATATCGGAATTATATCGTATCGACCGAAATTAAGAAATATATCGTGATATCAATTTTGGCCATATCGTCCAGCCCTAATTTATGATGATTTTTTCTCTCTCCAAGATCATTTCATCATTCTGTGATTTAGAGGGCTGTGGGTAAATGAGCAGGAGACGCACATATCCATATTCACGTCATAAAGAAACTGGCACCTGTGGTTATAAATGGACTGAGACTAAAATCAACCAGTAAAAAAAACACACACACACACAGGCGCGCACACACACACACACACACGTGCGTGCACACACACGCACGCACACGCACTCACACGCACTCACACACACACTCAGACACACACACACGCACACACACACGCACACACACACACACATGCACACTCGCACTCACTCCCAGTGCAGCTGTTTGGGGGAGCGTGAGAAAGAAACACCACGGTCACATCACTGTAAGGGTGTTTGCAAAGCTTTTGTCCAATTGTGACATAAATAAATATGCCCTACCAGAGACTCAGACTCATCAGAGGCCAAACACTGGACAAAGATGCGACCCAACACAAACACATGCTCAAGTGTAGGAAACGTCACAATGCCTCATGCCATTTATATGAAGGATTAACTATTTACATATTTTTAACTAGTTAACTACTTGCAGTGTTTCCCACAGACTTACACTCTATGTGTGGCAGCTTCCCCTGGGGGAAATATGCATGTATATAATGTAAATATAAAACAGCAAACGGGCTTATTGAAAGTGTAAATTCATTCTCTGCCAGCAGGAGGCGCTTTAGGAGCGGCAGAAATAGCGGTTTCCCCGGTAACGGCTGTAAACAAAACAGCGCTGCGCTCATAAACACCGCTTTATCAGGCATTATAGGAAAGATTAAATGAAAATGACATCGAAACTTTTCTGAAGACAATCGGTTAAGAGTTAAGAAACTCAAACTGTAAAAGCTGCTGAACATATTCAGCAAAAACACACTTGCTTCTCTGATTCTTTTCTACGCTGCTGTTCTATACTGCATTTCCACTGCACCACTCAATGCTCAGGTCTATTCTGACATCAGCTTGTCAGATATTTCGTCCTGTCCATTATCAGCAATTCAGCAGTGACTCACAGGACGATTCAGCGGATTCACTCCCGTAATTATGTTTGAAACTCTGCAGTATACGTGGACGTTGGTCCTCTAAGAAGCAGGACTTTTCTTCAAATTTGTACACACTGAACATAAAAGGTCTCTTCCCATATGTAAGAATCCTTTGGAAGGTTTGCAGAGACAATGCACTTCTGCAACTAAGAAATGCACAAAATTGGAAAAACTCAGCATAAATCTATTTATATTCCATGTGATTGTGTTTTTAGAATCTCTCCCTTCACAAACACGGACCAGTGAGCGACGCCAGACAGGCAGCGAGGCATTGATCCGTGTCTGTGCAGGCTGTTACGTAATAAAAACACTAAAGCAGAAAATGAGTCGTTTTGGGAGCTTGCTTTCAGTAAAAAAAAATTTGTGACTAATGCATAAGTTATTGAGTTTGTTTCTATAGCACAATGGCCTCTTATGTCAAAAGATCCAGGAAAATTCTGATTTCTCATTTCATGACCCCTTTAAGCAATGACTGAGATAAATGTTTTACTATAGAGTTGTGCAATGTTTTAAAAATATTATCCAATATTGTTGTCCAAAGTTGTTGGAGCCTAGCTGTTATGGTAGTAAAACCACCAGAAGGCAGAGCAAGTAAGATCATTATTATTTAATTATGTAAGATTATGTAAAACATAGACAACCTGTAATTAAACTTCATAACAACCAGCTATTTTTATCAGCTGCTGCAACTTGATTGGTTGTTGGCAGCCATTTCTGTTGACCGTTGCTAAATAATTGAAGGATGTTAAATACAAAAATTAAATAATATTTTGTCAAGCACTGATACATTCCTAAGTCATTTTGACTTAACTCACTTGTTTGTGTGTGTGTGTGAGAGTGCGTGTGTATGGCTGAGTTTTGGGATCACAGAGGTGCAGGAACGTTTTTTTTTGGATTAAGTATCTCTGCAAGACTATCAGTGACAGAAGTGAATATACCAATCCTTCCGTGTACTTGGGCAGCAGTAAACATTACGGTAAGAGCTTACCTGTCAGCAGGTTGGGTGCTTTTCCTCGACGCAGAAAGAAGCGAACCTCAGGCCTCTCCTGCCCCCACTGCAGCAGCAGATCCATCATCTTCTCGCTCTCGCCTATCTCCCGCTCTGCATTCAGTCACACAAACACACATGCATTCATCCAACATCCAGTTAATAAAAGGAACCTTTATTTAGCGCTATCTACTGTATTCATGGAACAAAAGTGTGGTAAGGATTCAGGATTCCCACAAGCCATAACAGAGACAGGACAGCCGCTGCTGGAACAGATCTTCATCATTGATTTTAGTGCAGTACAATCTTCCCCAGAGCTTCACGCAGCCAGTGTGATACAGCAGATGTTTCCTTTGCTAGAAACTGGAGTCTGAGGTTGCTCTAGCAATGCACTTAATGAGTATAAAGATGTGACAGAGATGTTACAGACCTGTCAACCTTGGAAAATATTTTTGATTACCCTCACTCCAGTACACTAATTAAAACTCCAAAAACGTATATACACTGTAGAAAAACATGGATTATCATATGTTTACTTCAAATTTCTTTTGAGAGTAGTATTATTTTTATGGATTGGCCATTATTTCCTGCTATAAACACATGTAATGTCTGTTTCATTCATCCTGAAAGCCAGAGGGTGCCCTCGCGCAGAAAATCTACACATGCATCACAGAAGTAATAAGAATGGCGACGCTGCAGCAAATCCCTTATATGGACAAAGGCATCCACAGGGCTCTAGACTGCGTCCAAAATGGTCGCATTTGCAACAATTTTTTGAGAATGTGCAAGTTAAAATTTGTCATGGTCACATTTGTGTGAGTGCATGGTCTGCGTTGCTCAAAAGCGTTCTCCATAAAGCGCCATGGCACAAATGACACAAATACTGAGGAAACGATGGCAGACGGAGGATTAATGTAAAAGAATGCTACTTAAACCAGAGAAAGTGAATATACAACAATGTCACCGACAGCCAGTTTAGTTTTACTTTTCTTTTAGTTTTCACTTTGAAAAGCCTCTTATCTTTGCTGTGGAGACTATGGAGTCTTTCTTTTATTTTTTTTTTATTTATTTGATTCCTCAGTGTTTGCTAAACGTTCTGTAATTTATTAGTCAATATAGAATACAGCATGTGGTGTAAGCCGTGCCTTGTCTTATTCGATTTTGTTAATAAACGTTATATAAGCTAGCTTGTCATTGTAGCCTACTGTTTTATTGTTGTTGTGCTTTTCAATTCCATTGAGTCCATCTTTCAAGCATTTGCTTTAGGCTTAAAAAGTGAATGTATACATGTAAGCGCAACAGGCAATTATCTTTACTTGCAAAACGAGACACCAAAATCGCGAATTCGAAAGGGAAAGCGTCCGAAGCCTGACTTATAATGCCGCAAAAGAGGAACACCCGTACGCAAAATTCAAAACACAAATAATACTGATGAAAAAGAATGGATTGAATGTTAAACACTTTGTTACCATATATAGCTATCAGCTATAATAAGAGAATAACTATTCATCAGCATGCATTGATTAATCCCATGTTGTAGCGCAAAAAGAAAAAAGAAAAAAAATGTGACCAAATCATGCTCGTGCGACCAACTGAGAAAGTTAGTCGCAGCAGAGCAACCAGTGGGAAGAATGCCTAGAGCCCTGCATCCAGCTAGCACTGTAACTGAATTAAAAGAAGATAGAAACACTTTGAATGATGAAACATTAAGACAAACACTTGACTGCGACAATGTATAGTTTATCGGTGTTCTTAAAACCACCTCGGGTACTTTCATAATAATTAAGGATATTCATAGCCTTTATTACAGTAGAGAAAATATATTTCTGTCAGGACCACTATCGTCAATATAACTTACGATTAGCATACATTTTAGGTTGGGGGAATGGTTCTGTTCTGGGCAAACACTCCCTGCCCATCCACGCAGCCTAGCATGGATAGGAGCAGTGAGAGCAGAATACGCCCCTAGGTTAACAGAACAGAACTAACATCAATGATAAATGTAGCAGATACCATTAATGTTCTACGTGATTATTTTAACAACATGATTCAGTGGTCTGACTCAATGATATATTCACTGCCAAGTCCTGGACGAGCGGAGGAGCTGGGGATGGAGGTGGGTGATTAGTTCCTGAGCGAAGCGATAGCTGCTGAATAATGACTGAAGGGAACTTATGAAGGGAATTATGATTGGTGTCGTGATCCTATAGGTAGACGTGGATCGGCTGAGTGTCAGCTGATGCGAGCTTGACTAGCATGGCCTGCCAGAACTAATGCTACGCTCCATTTCTGTCAGGACCACTATCGTCAATATAACTTATGATTAACATACATTTTAGGTTGGGGGAATGGTTCTGTTCTGGGCAAACACTCTCTGCCCATCCACACAGCCTAGCATGGATAGGAGCAGGGAGAGCAGAATACCCCCCAAAACAACCATATGCTGAACCCCGCAACCAAAATGCTGATAGCAATAACTGAATACCTTACAGAAGGAGAGTGGCTCTTCTTAATAGCAGCCAAGAAGAGCAGCAAGCCCCTTACCGGAGGAGTGTAGCAGCGAAGAGGAGCTCTTCTTAATAGCAGCCAAGAAGAGCAGCAAGCCCCTTACCGGAGGAGTGTTGCTCTTCTTTATAATCAGCTAAGAAGAGTAGCAAGCCTCTTACCGGAGGAGTGTAGCAGCGAAGCGGTGCTCTTCTTAATAGCAGCCAAGAAGAGCAACAAGCCCCTTTTTAAAGCAACCTGAAATTAAGATGCAGAATCCACTAGTTTGCAGCCTAGTTGCCAGTTGTAGCAAACACTGCGTACTGCAGCCGTAGAGCAAGCAATGGCAGGTTTAGAGATCGCAGATTCTGCCTAGCCTAAGCTTAGCATCCATAACATGGCATATAGCTCAATGATTCAAGTCATGTTTATACAGGTTGTCGCCTCCCATGATATTAGCGTTCACTGACATACATGTCCTCTATCTGATAACCCGCATTAGTGTAGTAGACAATCCTTACCAATACTCTCGAAGCTTATGCAACAGTATGTAAAAGCTTGCTTACGCACGGCATGTTGCAGTAGTCAGACCTAAAGAAAATAGCATTACCAATAACCAGATGACCCATAGCAGCAAGCAGATCTCAAGATAACTGATGGCCTTAAACAATAGCTTAACATAAGCTTCTTGCTGTCACAAGTTTACCCGGATACCAGCACTGCAGAAACACCCAATAGCCTAAAGGGTGATTTATACTCAACGCGTCCACAAGTTCGCTTAGGTACGCGCGGCAAATATGACGTCATCGCGGTGTTGGCGGAAGTTCGCTTTGAGTGCGCTCAACGTCATTTTGCGTGGCGGTGTGCACGACATTTTTGTAACTTTCCGCGCAGCTCCACTTCCGAAGATGCACGAGTTCAAAGCGACTCTAGCCAAACATGCACGTCTGTGCCGGCATTTGTGTGAAACAGAAGCAGTTGATGTTAAGTTCAAACTCCACCAGGTGCACTTTCAACGCTTTGAGGGAAAACAATGTAGAGGTTTTTTTTGCATAGTTTGTCTAAGGCTTTTAAATTGAAGTACGTTTTATTTTCATTGTATAAAAATAGAAATAGAATTCAATTAGATACTATTTATACACTATTTGCTTAAAGTTGTCTTGGTTTTGATGCAAAATAAACACAAGCTTAAGATTATTTTAATCAGTTTATCAGTTCATCATCAACTCATTCATCACGCAAGAAATCTTGTACCGGCAAATTACTTCTTCTGACCGGTGATTCCTGATGGTTTTAGAGGACAATTACTCCTCGTCGCCCCCTGTTGTTTCAAAGAATAGTACAACAGCGAACGCGACAAGTATAAGCCTTGTCTGTTTGGGAAGGTGCGTGCGCAGTCAGCGGAGGCTCGCGAAGCGGAGCCAAGCAAAAGTATAAATCCCGCTTAAGCAACGGCAGGTCTAGCAACGATATGATACTGGACACTAGATAAGCCTTAACAAGCAAGCAATCCCAATACCCTGATAGCTTTAAGCAAAGACCTTCTGAAATGCATAGCGTGGGGCAGCATGCCCTTACAGAAGAATAGAAGTAGCGAAGGGGTGCTCTTTTATAACAGCTAAAAAGAGCAGCATGCCCCTTTAAAGCAGTATGGCATATGGTCAATAATCGAATTTAGGCAACAGCATTTGCCCTTGTCCGGATAACGTTTAGCATTGATACAACTTTAGAAGCAAATTTATGATCTGCGCATAAAGCGCATAAAGCATTACCGATGCACTAGTTAGCTTGAGCAACAGCATATCACTGACATAAAGACAGCGTGTACAGCGTGTTCGGATAAGTTTAATGAAAGCATCCCCAATAGATGAGCCTGAAGCAGCAAGCCTGTTTCATATTGACAGCCTTGACAACAGATTAAAACAAGGCTCGCTGGTAAATTTAACTGGTAATGTTACCAGTGTGACAATACGATAGCATGCCTAGCAAACATAACTGAACAACTAGCCTTAGACAATGAGCAATATCTGAAGCATGTTCGCCAACATAGCATTAGGCAATAAAATGAAAGAAACTTTGCTTAGCTTCGTGAAGACATTCAGAGATGAATAAAGGTGAAATGGGCAGTTGTTACGTGGATGCTTTAACCCTTCTTGAATATCTTGCTTCTTCCAGCGGGGAAGCAGATCTCATGTAAAGTTGTTGGTGCAGTCGTATTAGCACAACTTCGGCGATGAATTGCAATGAATTGCGAGGAGCCGTGCTCGCTCAGATCACTTCAGTCTATCGTCTTGACAAACAACGCGGCGAATTCGCTTAAGTTCACAACTTGAATCTGGTGAGATACTCTGTGGGAATCCTGTCGAAAATCCAGATTAAACGCTTCCTATGGAGATGGAATTCGCCATCTGATTAGTTCCTGAGCGAAGCGACAGCTGCTGAATAATGACTGAAGGGAATTATGATTGGTGTCGTGATCCTATAGGTAGACGTGGATCAGCTGAGTGTCAGCTGATGCGAGCTTGACTAACATGGCCTGCCAGAACTATCGCTACGCTCCATTTCTGCATCATTCTGTTATAGGAAGTCCCATCAGATCACAAATGGAAGATATTTCTAACATTCGAATGATGTTGTGGAGTAAAACCAAGTTATAATGTTCTCTTTTGTTGGACAACAGGTTTAGAAACTCTTCTCATTACAAGTCATTAGAAGGTAAGATGTTTGGCATGTGTTGCTTTTTCAAATGCTGGTTATAAGCAGGGAGGCGTTTCCTCATCTCAGCGCGTAGAATCACAGACACACAAACAGAGCCGGTTTGGAGAGAAATAAAGTGCATGGATGTTATTTAAACCGAAAAAGAAAAAAAAAATGCCCTGATTGGTCGAACTCTTCATCTTTTGCTGATGCTTGATTTGAATCCTGCATGTGGACAGAGGCCTCACCAATTTTTTCGTAATTTAAAATGACAAATCGTACCAACGTACTTTGAGGTCAAAATGTGTAGCCGCTACACAAAATACCATACAGGTTGGCAGGTCTGCTGTTATATAGATCTAGGTTTAAAGGGTTAGTTCACACAAAAATGAAAATTAGCACGTTTTTACTCAGCCTCGAGGCATCCTAGGTGTATATGACTTTCAGCTAAAAAGAGCAGCATGCCCCTTTAAAGCAGTATGGCATATGGTCAATAATCGAATTTAGGCAACAGCATTTGCCCTTGTCCGGATAACGTTTAGCATTGATACAACTTAAGAAGCAAATTTACGATCTGCGCATAAAGTATCAAGCACATTACCGATGCACTAGTTAGCTTGAGCAACAGCATATCACTGACATAAAGACAGCGTGTTGGAAATAGTCGGATAAGTTTAATGAAAGCATCCCCAATAGATGAGCCTGAAGCAGCAAGCCTGTTTCATATTGACAGCCTTGACAACAGATTAAAACAAGGCTCGCTGGTAAATTTAACTGGTAATGTTACCAGTGTGACAATACGATAGCATGCCTAGCAAACATAACTGAACAACTAGCCTTAGACAATGAGCAATATCTGAAGCATGTTCGCCAACATAGCATTAGGCAATAAAATGAAAGAAACTTTGCTTAGCTTCGTGAAGACATTCAGAGATGAATAAAGGTGAAATGGCCAGTTGTTACGTGGATGCTTTAACCCTTCTTGAATATCTTGCTTCTTCCAGCGGGGAAGCAGATCTCATGTAAAGTTGTTGGTGCAGTCGTATTAGCACAACTTCGGCGATGAATTGCAATGAATTGCGAGGAGCCGTGCTCGCTCAGATCACTTCAGTCTATCGTCTTGACAAACAACGCGGCGAATTCGCTTAAGTTCACAACTTGAATCTGGTGAGATACTCTGTGGGAATCCTGTCGAAAATCCAGATTAAACGCTTCCTATGGAGATGGAATTCGCCGTCTGATTAGTTCCTAAGCGAAGCGATAGCTGCTGAATAATGACTGAAGGGACCTTATGAAGGGAATTATGATTGGTGTCGTGATCCTATAGGTAGACGTGGATCAGCTGAGTGTCAGCTGATGCGAGCTTGACTAACATGGCCTGCCAGAACTATCGCTACGCTCCATATATAAGTTCATCCGTACTCACACTTGCCTTAGTCTGACGCACAGACATGCACTTACCCTCCTCCATCCCCAACTCCTCCTTATACAGGCACATGATCACTTAGCGTCTTGTCCACGGAAATTATCTATCAGCTAATCGTTGCTTAATCTTGTCCAGTCTCATTTACAGACCTGTATCACTTCTGCATGGAATTTTATATCTGTTGCATATAAATA
>NW_015548186.1:110814-122924 GCF_001515605.1 Sinocyclocheilus anshuiensis
GGCGAATTCGCTTAAGTTCACAACTTGAATCTGGTGAGATACTCTGTGGGAATCCTGTCGAAAATCCAGATTAAACGCTTCCTATGGAGATGGAATTCGCCGTCTGATTAGTTCCTAAGCGAAGCGATAGCTGCTGAATAATGACTGAAGGGACCTTATGAAGGGAATTATGATTGGTGTCGTGATCCTATAGGTAGACGTGGATCAGCTGAGTTTCAGCTGATGCGAGCTTGACTAACATGGCCTGCCAGAACTATCGCTACGCTCCATTTCTGCATCATTCTGTTATAGGAAGTCCCATCAGATCACAAATGGAAGATATTTCTAACATTCGAATGATGTTGTGGAGTAAAACCAAGTTATAATGTTCTCTTTTGTTGGACAACAGGTTTAGAAACTCTTCTCATTACAAGTCATTAGAAGGTAAGATGTTTGGCATGTGTTGCTTTTTCAAATGCTGGTTATAAGCAGGGAGGCGTTTCCTCATCTCAGCGCGTAGAATCACAGACACACAAACAGAGCCGGTTTGGAGAGAAATAAAGTGCATGGATGTTATTTAAACCGAAAAAGAAAAAAAAAATGCCCTGATTGGTCGAACTCTTCATCTTTTGCTGATGCTTGATTTGAATCCTGCATGTGGACAGAGGCCTCACCAATTTTTTCGTAATTTAAAATGACAAATCGTACCAACGTACTTTGAGGTCAAAATGTGTAGCCGCTACACAAAATACCATACAGGTTGGCAGGTCTGCTGTTATATAGATCTAGGTTTAAAGGGTTAGTTCACACAAAAATGAAAATTAGCACGTTTTTACTCAGCCTCGAGGCATCCTAGGTGTATATGACTTTATTCTTTCAGACGAATCCAATCGGAATTATATTAAAAATTAGGGGTGGCTCGATACCATTTTTTCAGAACCGATCCCAATCCGATAACAAAAATTCTGAGAATCTGCCGATACCGATATCGATCCGATACCAGCGCAGTTTTTTAATCAGTGTAGAATTTCTATACCTCAATGTGTGTTGAACTGATCATCACTCTTTTGTGTTACACACTATCTACTAAATATAGATAACTTTCTTCTAAAGAAAAAATAACAAACGTAAAATATGTAATATATATATAATCATAATCTGACAAAAATACTACTATAAATTAGGTTAGTGGATAATTCAGTAGCAAAAGTTACTCGAGAAAAATCATGAGTGCACAATAATTTTATAAAATGTAATCTTTTTGTGAAAAAAAAAACATTATTTAGTGGGGAACAAATAAAAGTGAATAAGTGTTGGACTAAATCTGGTAAAATGTTACACATTGCTCTTTGTATGGTTGTAAAATACATTCATGAAAAAAAGTAATTTATTTATATATAAATAAATAGGGCCTACTATAAAATTAAAAGACATTTATTTTAAATGTAAAGCACAGCAATGAGGCAGCAACATATGAAAGATAAGACGAACAAGAAAGGCTATTAATAATCTTTCATTGTGCAAAAGTATTATGATATGAAAGGCTCCAATACAGAGCTTGAATTGATGCGCTTGAAGCAACACGCTTGAGTCACAGCCAGAGTTGCCAATTACGTTTGAAATAAGGATATTTTTTCTTATGAAAAAGCATGGATTCGCTACAGGAGGCCTTTATTCTCCCCCCGGAGCCGTGTGAGGCACGTTTCATTACGGATGTGCGCACTTTATTTGACGTCTTGTGGACTGTTGAACAGAAACACACGCTTACCCCCATTGCTTGGAGGAGCCAGGATAATTTTTAATATAACTCCGACTGGATTCGTCTGAAAGAAGAAAGTCATATACACCTAGGATGCCTCGAGGGTGAGTAAAACACAGGCTAATTTTCATTTTTGGGTGAACTAACCCTTTAACATGTGCCTCATTTGAATGCAAAGCCATCTGGCGCTCAAATCTGATCTGTAAGGCACAGGTCAGAGGCTGGTGAGGGTGAGGAATGCCCCACTCTTCTCTGAGCTCTCACCTGAGCCTCTCCACACTTCAGCCAGGTGACAGCTGGCCTCACCCGGCTCCTTACACAGCTCCAGCACATCTCCACACACCGTCTCGGGCGTGATGGGCACCTCTGTGAAATGCTGCTCACTGTTACTGAGGTACACAGTCAGGAACATCTGGAAAACACGAGCAGATGTGGAGGCTGAGAGTTTAATCACACAGGCTGATCGCTTCGATTTCAAGCAAGAACCGACTGTAATGTTAAAGACATCACACCACCGCTGCACATTTTCTATGCCTCTCTCTGATTTAACACACATGATCATCAGCTGGTTAGGAGAGAGAAAGACACAACATGTGCAGAGCATTGAGCTGTCAGGTTCAAATCCTGGCAATATGTGACCCTGCAGCACAAAAGCAGTCTTAAGTCGCTGGGGTATATTTGTAGCAATAGCCAACAATACATTGTATGGGTCAAAATTATTCTTTTATGCCAAATATCATTAGGATATTAAGTAAAGATCATGTTCCATGAAGATACTTTGTAAATGTCCTACCGTAAATATATCAAAACGTAATTTTTGATTAGTAATATGCATTGCTAAGAACTTCATTTGGACAACTTTAAAGGAGATTTTCTCAATATTTAGATTTTTTTGCACCCTCAGATTTAGGGCTGCACGATAAATCGAAATGGAATCGAGATCGCGATTCGACAGAAGCTGCGATTGTCGTGCGTATCTTTCAGTGAAGCACGGTTCTGTGATCAGCAGTAAATCTCCATCTGAAGGCCAGAGGGCGCTCTCGCGCTGAAACTCCAAATACGCCTCGCAGAAGAAACCCAGAAAATGCCTATCGCTGCAGCTGAATAAACAGAAGATTCAACTGCTTTCATTGATTCAACGTGACTAATAAACACACGACTACGGCAATATACGGTTTATCGGAGTTCTTATTATTGTAATTTTCATTCAAATAAAGTATATTTATAATGCAATGGCTTTATCACTGCTTAAATACTATGACACATGTTGCGTGCCTTATTCAGTGTAAGAAGCCTCATCATCTCACAGAAGGATTTATTTCAAACACTCGACTGACGTTATGAAGTGAGTTTGGAGGAAAAACGTAATTAAATGTGGTATTTTCACATGCTTTCAGATGGAGCAGCATTTACTGTGACCCTGGAGCACAAAACCAGTCATAAGGGTCAATTTTTGGAAATTTTGAGATTTATATATCATCTGAAAGCTGAATAAATACGCTTTCCATTGATGTATGGTTTGTTAGGATAGGACAATATTCGGCCGAGATACAACTATTTGGAACATGGAGCATGGAACACTTAATATCCTAATGATTTTTGGCATAAAAGAAAAAAGGATAATTTTGACCCATACAATGTATTGTTGGCTATTGCTATATATAACTGTGCTACTTAAGACTGCTTTTGTGCTGCAGGGACACATATGAGATGCTGCTGGTCACACGACAATGACAACATGACCGATGAAGTACATCTGTATTACATTCATACTACATTAGGGAATAAACGTTTTTAATGGTCATGAAGTATGTAGTTATTCAACAGAAGCACCTGCTGAGAGAGTATTTGATTTCTGACAGCCAATGAAGACTGACCCTCCTAATTAATCAATACAGTCAATACGGCTAATGCATCCAAATTAACTATTCTGATGGTTTTCGCATAATAATAAAAACATCTGGTAAAGACCACCAATATTGTGCGTAATGTAAGGAACATAAAATAACCTGTTACTTGTATTTTTCCTTGTAAGGAGTTAAAGTGTGGGGAAATGTTTGGAATGCTTGCAGTTGCATTATTATTAATTTGGAAAATAAACATTTAAAAAAAAAAAAGTAAATCAGCGGAGAACTCTAGTGTGAATGAGAGACTGATTGACAACACAAGAAACAATCCTATTGTTTTATATTGTCTGGACTGAAGCACAATATTAGGTAATAAAGGCTTTTAAGACATAATGTGAAATTATTTCACTTTCAAAGTACTGCTTTATTATGACAACAACACATTCATATCATGTTACTTTGTAAAATCCCCAACATTAATCGAATACAATAGTCACATAAGCATTACAGGTAATATATATTCAGATGAGATATTAAAGAAGCAAAGCCTAGTGTTTTTTCTGAACTTCTTACATAAATAACGAGAATATGAAAGCAAAGTCTGCTCGCTCACCGGCATCATTTTCGCGTCGCGCTGAGGATGTTTCCACCGAGACTTCGGACTGTATTTACTGCTTTAATCGAGTTATAAACTCAGTTATATGCGAAGAAAACCGTCCGAAAGAGTCCCGAGAGGCGTGACGTCAGAGGCCTTCCCAAACTTTCCTTCCGCGAGAGCTTTTCTTTCGACAGCAGCTCACGAATATCGATGACTGTTGTATTGACCACAAAAGCACTCAGATGTTCAGGTGGCAAAACAAGTTCACGTAGCTGTGACTTCTTCAGTAACGTTAGCTCTAGTCTTATCACAGTTCAAAGTGTTTCTTCTTCTTTGCGACGCTTGGCTCTCGGCCTGTTGCTGCTGTTCGCGAGAGTGACGTCATCTCTCTGGGGGCGGGGCAAGATGGCGCTTAGAAAATAAACCTGTTCTGTACCCCACGCATATATATATATATTCAATAATGTTTAATACAAGGATGCGTATAGCTGATGTGAGACGCTTTTCGAAACGTCTGGACGCGCAAATGCAACGAGTAAACAAGTGTGTCCACAATCAGAAGTCAAAAAGAGCTTTATTGCCAAGGAATTTTCTTCTTCTTTGCGACGCTTGGCTCTCGGCCTGTTGCTGCTGCTCGCGAGCGTGACGTCATCTCTCTGGGGGCGGGGCAAGATGGCGCTTAGAAAATAAACCTGTTCTGTACCCCACGCATATACATATATATTCAATAATGTTTAATACAAGGATGCGTATAGCTGATGTGAGAGGCTTTTCGAAACGTCTGGACGCGCAAATGCAACGAGTAAACAAGTGTGTCCACAATCAGAAGTCAAAAAGAGCTTTATTGCCAAGGAATTTGTTTTAGTGTCACGCTTCCAGTTCACAGAGACAACAACTACAACACAGAGATAATACAAATAAGATGTGAATCAAATACATATGCATCAATTTAAATAAACCACAAAAAAAGAATAAATTGTATGTACAGGTGTGCTATAGATAAAATAGAATAGGAATAGAATAAAAATTAAATAAAAAAATATAAGTTGTTGGGATGTACTAGGAATATGATGTAGGGTGATAAATAAATATAAGGTTATTTTGTTGCACAATGGGGAGAACATTTAACTCTTCATAAGGTACACTGCCTGGGGAAAGAAACTGTTCTTGTGCAATATAAAGAACAGTCCATATAAATACATGCTCAATATGATATGGGATCGTTTATTAATTTGTACCTTTTTTGTGCAAACGCATTTCTGGCAGAATACAAACTACAATATTTCGGTCATCCAACTTTTAAAAGGCTTACGCAGTACAGAGCCAATAAATAATGACCATAATCATAACAGGTGGCCAATAGTAATAGAGTGGACAATGCCACAGAAACAATTATTATATCCACAATAAAGAACTCCACCTAATGGAGATGCATTTATATAACAGCAAAACCACAATATAGTATTGTAAAATAAAACACAATGAGTAACAAGGGAAAAGACAGACATTCTCTATATTTTTACTCCAGTCCCAGAATCTAATGGCTAGAAACATGTGCTTAATCTAATAAAATGTCATCATTGAGATATCTAACTTGAGATAAAAGGTCAAAGCCGCTACACTGTTAAACTCTAATCTCCTGATTCACCTGCTCCATCTCCTTCTCTGCACTCTTCCAATACCATTCGGTGCCTTTTGTGTCCCCAGTAAAGATGATATTATTGCCTTAAAATGTTCAACATCATTTTTAAAGTTGTCTTTGACATAAAAAAAAAACACTTTTTGAACTTTAAGCATATTTAAGTTTTTATTTATATATAAAACTTAACATTTTACAGCATTTTAAACCATCAAATATCACAATTTTTCCTATGTCCCCAGGCCTGTCTGCTATTTTGATGATGAATACAACACTTAATATGAGTGATTTTTTATCTTTTAACCTTGTTTGGTATATCAGTAATAGTTTTCTTTAATGTACAGTATATGTATTCGATTGTCCACCCTGTTATATTTGACTACTGGCCCTTTAAATGAAAGTTGGAAAAAGGAAATGACATCTTATCAAACAGCTGACATCATTTCCTTGGAGGGAAAACAACTGGGGGATGTGAGTGAGAGCCTCTGTTTTGTTAATTGTCTGTTTTTACTTATTTTATCTTTCCAATCTGATGTGGTCAACTTCAACATGTCCACCCTGTTAAGGTGAATATGACACATTTGTGAATATGACTTATTTGTAAAAGTACCATTAAAAAAAAACAACATTCAGTTCTTTATTTGATAGACCTTCTGTGTTAGCATTTTTTTGCTGTCCACCCTGTTAGTGTCCACCCTGTTAAGTCAGAAACCTAACAGGCTGGACGCATTTAGTGTACAGTGATAGTGACAGCAATTGATGTTTAAGTTGAAGAAGAAGTGTATTTAAAATTTATTCAATTTTACATATTCATAAATCTTTCAAATTGTTGTTCATCTGTCCCAAACAGGGGGACATTTTTGGTCCTCCTTCTCATTTAATTTGGCTCATAATTGCTTAAATGTATATACCTAAGGTTGTACCATATATTTATTTGCCCCAGTCTCCTCATCACCGTCCCCTACTGAAATGTTTGGCGCTACCTCTTGGTGGTCTTTTGGGCATCAGAAAAGGGGTATTCAGTGATATCCAGTATAATTTTTGGTTGCACTTAAGGCTACTGGCACTGAAACATGCATCTCTGTGAAGCTTTGACATAATAGTATACTGTAAAAATGCTATACAAATCCATATGCCATGACTTGACTTTCCTGTGCATGCAGCAACATCTCTCTGCAATGATGTTGTGTGCTGACTTATTACTTGCTTTGCCTCTTTGCCAGCTAGACCAAAATAACACAATACTAGAACAGTTACAGGCAGGCCATTCTTCATGGAGGGACAAAAGAGAGACAGAATTTGTAAAAAAAAAAATGTTTGTTGCTTGTTTTATTATTTATTTATTGTTATTATTATTTGTAGTTACTGGTGGTGCTTATAAGCACTGGTGCTAATACTCATGTCTGTGGTGTTACCACTGTTTCTGCAAAGGAGACAGTAACACCAGACAAATTAGCATAAATCCAGACTTTTTTTTCCATTATGATTTTTCAAGATCAGAGGATTGTTTTGGAAGACTATAGCGACATTTAGATTCAAATTTATCAGATACATGTCAGCAGCAAATTATCAGTGCAACAACACAGACTCTAAAGAAATTTGCATGAAACTGTCAGAAATGTAGCAAAATATATGAAAGTTAATAAGAAAGAACGAATTCATCATGCATTTCATGCATATAATTTCATCTAAACAGAATCCCCCCTTTTCTGAAATGGGTGATATTCATCGTTGTTTGGCTACACCACAGGCATAAGGAAAACTATATTTACAATATAACCATTTTATTAGGGTTAAAAAATGTTAGATTGTTGCAATTACAAACCAAGGTGCCTCTGTTTAGTTTTGTATGTATATTTTGTAACACATCAAGTCTTTCAAACGCAATTAAAATGCAGGCCTACATTCTAAAACAAAAAACTTGTAAAGGTCCACAGATAATTTTCACTCTACAGAATATATATTTGCAAAGATGTTTATGAATTATTGGTGTTTACAGTTATTTTACCTGTTGCGAAGTAGAATGACGTCACTTGTCACAAATGACCAGACGGTGGCGCAGTTCCTGTTTAAACGAATGATTCACTAATTTGAGTCGGATCTTTTTAACGAATCGGTCAAACTACGTAGTCAGTACGGTCTCGGTTCGCAAATCAGTCTGAATCATTTGGACCGTTCCCGTGAATCCAACACCTGCAGGTTGTGAACGACTGAGGTAAAAACATTTCACAAACAAAATTATCAAAGCAATGATGAATGAATACACTATCAGTATTTCAAAACGTATCCTAAAATAGATTAATTCACAACGATTTGGCCCCATGACCTTCATCAGGCATATAGATATAAGCAAAACACGAAAAAGCACACAGCAAATGTACCACAGTGTACAGTACAGTGTAAATGCCATATTGTGCTTTTCACACTTAAAATAGTTAAACCCAGGCCATTGTAACCCTTAGGTTTACAGAATACTGGGTTATGATTTTCCATGTTTCCAAATTTCATTCTATTCAATCCTTAACCCGGGTTAGGATTACGGGGCCAGCTGTTCAAAAGTAATCAGATTGGGTAAAATCTTGAAAATGTGTTTTTCAAAAGAATAACAGAATTCTGAAATCAGATTAGATCACAAAATCTAATTTTGGGATTGATCTGGATCAAATTGTCAGTTTGTGTTGTTCAAAACGTTTTAGTAAGATTGGGATACATTTGATCCAAAAAAAAAAAAAATCAGGATTAGATTGATCCAGCAGAAGGGCGGATTTTAGGAACAGAAATGTAATAAAACTTACTGGACCAAAAATACAACACTTGTATACGCAGACATTAGACAGGTAGACATTAAGCTTCTTAAGCCTTTAAGTAGCCTACAGGTGTCACCGTTGGGCTGAATAAACACACACGAAGAAGAAGATTCAGGCAAATAGGCTATCTTTAATAATCTAATCAGTGTAAATCCAGCAGAGAAGAAGCACCACAGCACGTAGAGATGACAGCTAAGAACTGAAACAGTAGAGTACATAGAGTAATAGAGTAGAGATGAAACTAATGAGTGTCCATAACAGCAAAGTAACTCAGGGAAAACAGTGCTGAAAAAGTCCACGTGGAATGAAGGTGTGACAACAGTAAAGTAAAACAAATACAAATTGGTGCCATAAAATAACCCCCAAACAGCTGTCACTAACAAACAAAAATGTTATATTTAATTTAAAGTGTTTTTTTTTATCACTGTTTGTAGCACAATCTTCGGAGATTAACCAGTCAAAAGTAGTTATTTATGAGCGAATGCAAAGTTTCTTGTGTGAATGCAATGCAGAACTTTTCTGAGAATGCAAAAGCATTGACATATATATATTTTTTATCTCTTTTTTTTTTCCATCACCATGTTCCTATAGGTGCTCCATAGAGCACTAATAATCCAAATGTGGTAATCTGAAGAAGTGTGTATCTGGATCATTGTGAATCAATCCAATTTTGCTTTGAAAAACCAACAGAAAAGTAAAATTCAGATTAAGTTTTTTGAACAACTGGACGTGGAATGAAGGTGTGACAACAGCAAAGTAAAACAAATAGAAATTGGTGCCATAAAATAACCCCCAAACAGCTGTCACTAACAAACAAAAATGTTATATTTAATTTAAAGTGTTTTTTTTATCACTGTTTGTAGCACAATCTTCGGAGATTAACCAGTCAAAAGTAGTTATTTATGAGCGAATGCAAAGTTTCTTGTGTGAATGCAATGCAGAACTTTTCTGAGAATGCAAAAGCATTGACATATATATATTTTTTATCTCTTTTTTTTTTCCATCACCATGTTCCTATAGGTGCTCCATAGAGCACTAATAATCCAAATGTGGTAATCTGAAGAAGTGTGTATCTGGATCATTGTGAATCAATCCAATTTTGCTTTGAAAAACCAACAGAAAAGTAAAATTCAGATTAAGTTTTTTGAACAACTGGCCCTAGGTTTCAAGGCTGTAACACTGTACATGTGTAAACGTCAGGTTAACATTATTTATATTTGCGGTGTCAGTATCATTGATTGGACGAAAGCAGCATGCAACCTTTAAGTACTGGCTTGTCTTGCTGTTGCGGATCACTTGGGCTTATTCCTGACCGTACCATCCTGACAAACGACTTCTTGAACCATAACTGTGAGAATGAAACCATCTTTCCTTTACTGCAATTAACACATTTTCTGCCACTGTTTTACATTTAGATGTTTATCCAGGGTTAAAAGTAGGGTCTAAATAGATGTTAACTCAGGGTTAAGTGCAGTATAAAAAAGATCAGTTATGAAGAATCACAGCATAATTTTCTGCTGGATTCCAGAATATAGCTGCATTTTCGTAAACGAAGAAGCAGACACAGATGAAAAATTATAGAGCGAATCAGTGAATGCAAAATCCCACCTTTGGACCTACAGCCCTTAATCAACTATATATTAGATAAATGGTAAGCAGAATGGGAAGAATGTCAAAATAGGCCTAAATTATTGTGTGCTGTGACACTTTGCCCTGGTCACTACTGTTGCAGCCACTGCACTCTTAAACTAACATTAAAGAAACTATGTACAGTTGTTTTACAAATTGGTTATAAGATCAACAACCAGCAGAATTGTACCAAATAAAGGGGAGCAAAACAGCAGCGTAAAGTCAAGTAAAGAACTCAGAATTATGACCAAGTGGTTAACCACAACACACTGCGTTTGTCACTCTGGCTAATTACTAGTGGAAGCAAGTGTTACACAAGTGTAGCGCCAAGACCGTCTACAGTCTTTGACACAAGACTTGAAACGGTGTAGTCTCTCAAACGTAATGAATAGTGCAGTAGGCCTACATATCAATAAATTAACAAACCCAAAGATGTGTCAAGGCTCTGA
Source organism: Sinocyclocheilus anshuiensis (assembly GCF_001515605.1). Classification (NCBI taxonomy): domain Eukaryota; kingdom Metazoa; phylum Chordata; class Actinopteri; order Cypriniformes; family Cyprinidae; genus Sinocyclocheilus; species Sinocyclocheilus anshuiensis. Next base: position 121,522 of record NW_015548186.1, read on the forward strand.
ACCACATGACAAACATATTACCAATCAATCATCACTGACTAGACTCTCGGGGCTCGACTGAAGGCACAGAGCTGAGTAAAGTCTGACGCTGATCTGGCTCACTACTCAAGCAGCGTAAACACCCGTTGGTTTAGTTAAGGCATCATATATGCTAAAGTTTTCGGTTTCCACATTTTCTTTTTAGTATATTAGCTTAGAGGTTTGGGTTAATAGTTACGGAAATTCTTTGATTTTGATTATTTCTTTAGCTGCGTCCCAAATGACGCACTATACACTATGCACTTATACACTATGTACTTATGCACTATGTACTCAACCATGTAGTGTATGAATTATATAAGGTTATTCTGTCATTCGTAATTGGAGTCTGGTAGCCCCTCCCCCTTCGGTACGTAATTAAAGCTGCGACAGTTGAGTGCATGAAGTGTCCAACATTCCACACTTCGTTTTTTTCGGTTATTTAAGCAATGCAATTGAATGGAGGAATGGTCTCAGTGTCACAAGATAAACTTAGAAACCAAGAAGAGCTGGATCCAAGTCCAGATTAAAAATTAATAATGCTACTAAGCAAAATACAAAATAAAAAAACAAGGAAACAAAATACATGGAAACAGAACTGAGCACACACACACACACACACACACACACACACACAAGATGTCCACGAAAGGAAAGGACCCGACAAGGGAGACAGGAAATACTAAAGCTTTTACTGTATACACGAGGGCAAGGAAGGTAACAAGGAACACCAGGAGAGACAATCAAGGGGAACAAATCAACAATGATAGTTCAAAGGGACTAAAAACTGGAACAGAAAATAGGAAACCAAGGGAAAAAAAGAACTTTAACATTAAAGTAGGGTGACCATACGTGCCATTTTCCCAGGACGCGTCCTGGCCAGGATTTCTATATTGCCTAAAATATCTAGGTTTTGACTTTGTTTGTGTGTGCAGACCGATCGCTGTATGACATCAAAATACCATACAGACGGTTCCATATGCTTTCAAAATGCTCTCGAGGTACTTTGATGTCAAACACTGATCGATCTGAGCCGCGCTGCTTTTAAGTCGAACACACATCCTATGTACGCGTAATTGCATCGCTTTGACCGTAGATCCCACCTTCTCACACGCCATGATTGGTCCATTATGTACAATGCCTGCATGTTATTCCATCAGCAAGACCAGTATCTGCTCCTTTGTGCAAGGAGGAACAGGATGAGCACTGACAGAGCAATACAAAATGACCTCCAGCAGGCCACTGGTGTGAATGTCTCTGACCAAACAATCAGAAACAGATGTCACGAGGGTGGCCTGAGGGCCCGATGTCCTCTAGTGCAGGGGTTTTCAACCTGTGGGGGGCGCCAGCACCTGTCAAGGGGGGTGCGAGCATCAGTTAATTAA
>NW_015548186.1:123540-135313 GCF_001515605.1 Sinocyclocheilus anshuiensis
TTAACGATCAGGCCAGTGCTGCTTCCTCAAGAAAGTTTTTCATTCTCACGTGTTTTAAGTCTTGTCAGTTTAAGCATTCAAGTCATTTTAAGCCATTTAAGCCCAAGACATCTCAATGCGGTACTCACGCACTGTGATAGAGGGTTTCTATGCGCACCGCGCACACATCTGAAGTGCACAAACAGATAGCCTTCTCAGACAGCAGGTGAATACCAATGGCTGTCTTGACAAGTATCCTTGTAAGCACAGTCGGTTGTTTTAAGTGAATGTAAACAGTAAAGAAAATATCAAATGTACATCAGTATAACAGATCCGTGCATTTCTTATGTAAATAATGTTAATCAAAAAGAGCAAAAGAAAAATTGTTCTCTGCTTTAATAGCTTTAATGGATATTTAAATTGATATCGGAATTGAAAAGATCAGATTCCACGTGGTTTGTGCTGTTCACACTGTCATGAGAAAAACAGATCTGAGTCACAAATCGGATTTGGGCCACATTTGCCTGCAGTGTGAACGTAGCCATAAAGTCCCAACCAAAAGTAAGGAACATGTAACACTCAGATCCCTTGTCATATGTTCTGAAAGATTAATATGTAGTGTAGAAGACACATAGTATTAAATGAAGGGGTGCCAATAATTGTTGTATATGCTGTATATTTGAGAAAAAAATGTTTTATGACTTTTTAATTTACTTTAATTATTTTACTTCAATTAAAGGTTAGGTTTTTGAATGAACATTTTAAATAAAAGACTAAGAGGAAAAGTAAAGACATGGGTCTGCAGATATTTTATATACATTATTGTTGGGGGATGAACAACAGCAGCTCTACATCCAATGTTTGAATTTCCTGTTCCTCTTCTGTTTGGCACCATCATTGCACTGCATTGTGCAGCATCAGTAAAATCTGGTCTCATTGGTCAGTTTTCTTCATTGGCTCTTTTCCAATGTGAAGGTCCTTAGCAATCCTTTTTAACAAATATTCAGTCTTGTTGTGAATAGACCTACAGTTAATAGGATATTCAATGGTAGAATGAGTAAAAAAACATTTGAAGTGTTTTGGTGGTTTTAGTGCATTTTGGAAATTAAATTAGGTAAATGTCTAGCTGGTTGTTGAAAAGTTTGTTTTGAGTTTTATTTAAGTAGTCAGTTTAAAGAAATGCATGTAACCAACTGCAAGAAACTTTAGCAAAATTATTGTTTAGTTTTAGCCACAAGGGGGAGCAGTGGAGGAATTTGTGTGAAGTAATCAGATGTGTGGAGAAGTCTTTTCAGCATATTCTTTTGTCCAGAAAAACCTTTCATTAAGATGGACACATTGTTATTGTTAGTGTTTCTGACACTTTACACTGGATGGATATGCAACATGACAGAATGTCCCAGTCTGTCATAATGCTTATTCATCACATTATGTTCTTTGCATTGTTATAACATTTTATTTGAATCTGACACGCAAGAACACCAATAAAGCCCAATTAAAATATGATTGAAATGCATTACTTTTTAACATGCTTGAATATATCATTTTTATGCTTATTTTTTTATTGCTTGCTACAGAGAATGTCATAGATTTTTGAATGCATGTTTTCATTAGGGCTTTAATGTAATCAGTATTCACATTATTCAGTTTATCCACAATTAGACCTTTCGCTAGTACAGTATGAGCACGGCAATAAAGTGTTGGATGCTGACAATGTCTTGCATTCCAAAAAATCTATTATTGCAAATCAACACAACATAGCATGATCTCATTGCATTCATTCTTTCAAACTTTCCTACAAGGATAAAAAACCAAAGTGCAATGTTGAGACAATCAACATTTATGTCATCATTCAATGCAGAAAAATGACCGTCCAAACAAACAAGGGCTCTGTTCCGATGGCACATTTCAATTGTTGTGAATTTGTTACGCTCACAAGATATCCTTCAAACTTGAGCAAAGGTTTGGTTTTCAATGAAGACGTCAAGCGACAAAAAAAAAAGTCCTCCTCCATGCTTTCCACAAAGGCTCTGTCATTTTGCTCTCTGCATTTCTAACCTTCCCCCATCCCAAAACATGATTATCCACTGCTCTTTTGGGGAGGGGAGGGATGGTGGGGGGTAAGGGCACCCTGCCTTTCCCCAGTGGACCCCTCCCTGGGCCAATCTCTTCACAGGGGCCTTTGCCTGAGGACGGCTGCGTCGTGCCATGTGGGGAGGCCATTGCTGCGCCGTCTGTCTGTAGGGGCTCCTGTGAGCCTGAGAGAGGGGAGTTTAAGGCTCTGGCAGGGGTGGGGGAGAGCAGGGTTTGATAGGGAGGGGTGCGAGAGAGGGTAGGGGGTGGGAGGAGTCCGGCAACTGCTATTTGTAGACCCTTGTGATGGATTACTGCCGTGTGTCTGTGTGTAAGAGAGGATAGAGATTTTTTGTTCCTGTGCTGTTCCGTATCCCCCTTTCTTCAGGCAGACGGCAGAGCACTGCTGAGCAAAGCAGTGAGGCAGGAGAAGAAGTGGCAAAGCAACTCCTCCAAGAAGAGGGAAAGGAGAGTTTGTGCACAAAGTGAGAGCGCAGGAGCTGCTTTTTTTTCTCTCCTCGCATTCTGGAAACGGGAGAGCACTAGCCCGGGCGCTCGCGTCTCAAAGCGTGTGAGATCATGCCTGCGAGAGGAGTACACTCTGTAGGCAGACTGGTGGAGACGTGCATCCAGATACTGCTGCTGTGCAAGGCTGCCATGGCGTGCCCTGCGCTCTGCACTTGCAGCGGCACCACAGTGGACTGCCACGGGCTGGGGCTCAAAACCATGCCCAGGAACATACCCCGAAACACAGAGCGGCTGTGAGTAGACACGTTACATCCATCTGCATGTGCGTGCATGTGTGTGGGTGTTGGTGGGGGGGTCTGCATCATTACCAAGAGGAACTGAATGAGATCAATAGCTCAATGAGGCACAGGTACGATCAGACGTGATCAGATGTGTCCGTGTGTTGACACGTGCTACGGGAGGAGGGAAACTTCCTATCACTCTTTCAGCTGTTGAGAACTTTCCCTTTTCCGTTCAGTCTTTCGACCAGAGTCATTTTATAGTCACTTTCACACTTTCAAATGAGATATGTGACCATGCAGCACAAAATCAGTCATAAGGGTACATTTTTGAAAATCATCTGAAAAGCTAAATAAATAAGCTTCCCATTGATGTATGGTTTGTTAGGATAGGACAATATTTGAAAATCTGGAATCTGAGGGTGCAAAAAAATCGAAATACTGAGAAAATCACCTTTAAAGTTGTCTAAATTAAGTTCTTAGCAATGCATATTACTAATCAAATATTAAGTTTTGATATATTTATGGTAGGAAATTTACAAAATATCTTCATGGAACATGATCTTTACTTAATATCCTAATGATTTTTGGCATTAAAGAAAAATTTATTATTTTGACCCATACAATGTATTGTTGGCTATTGCTACAAATACACCCGTGCTACTTTTGTGGTCCAGGGTCACATATTTGGTAGTCTCAGCCTCAGACGTCACGCCCACGGACCGTTGGCTGAACGTCTGATGCATACGGCACACAAAAGTGGAAACACTTCAGGAGTTTTGAAGTGGTCATCGGATTGGTTGAATTATACAGGATTTCCGGGAGACGTGTGTGTCGCATTCTTTAACGTTCCACTGGAAACAAAGATGCCGTGGCACCAAACCCTTACGAAAGAAGAAAGCCGTCATGTTTACAACTGTGACGATGAGCGCTTATCAGGATCAACTTTTCAAAAGTATGTCCGAGAGTTTTACACACCGGTCTGTTATTGTGGCGACATTGCCACGCCCCGAAGCGTGATGCTGAAACGAAACGAACTGTGATTGGTTGTTTGACATGTCGGTTAGTAAATGCTATTTTTGAAATAGTTCTGAGGAAATATCTGATGAATTACACATGTCAGAGAAGCACTGGAACCATTTTGAAATTGTACGAATTTCAAGAAAACAATAGTATATAGTATACAGTGAACTACATCATGAGTGTTTGGTCAGATTTCAGTGGCTCATTGTGTGGAAGTGATCGTTTTTGCTTTAGCCATGTTTATCAAGTCAAATACATTACAGACGGGCATGATTGTATAATACTCGACTGATCGACTGATACAGACAGAGTGTCTCAAGTACTTTTACAAGGCAGGAACATCCACATGGTCAAGGCTCTGCGTTCAGTCTGGAAAGGCTAATAGCTGGGGTGTTTTTATCAAACACCACCCCTTGGATGTCTTTGATGGATTCTGTAATGACTATGTGTTCAGGAAGTGTGAAAATCACACCTCAACCCCCCGCTTCTCCTCACCCCACAAGGTTTCCCCATTAACCTGCACTTCAGACCTAAAACACATGCTCAGGCCGTCACCAGACCAAACATTTTCTGTCTTTCTGCCTGGGAATGTGGCTTATGTAAATGTATGCATGTGCCAGACAACTAGTAGTAAAGGTGTGCTCACACGGGTTACGCCATTAACACAGTGCGTGTAAAAGTAAATGCCCCCCTTGAGCTCTCTCTAGGTTTTCTGATGTGCAGACATCACGCGGCTGGCGTATGAGTTTAATGTAGACAGAGTTTTCATGCGCTACGAGACGCATAAGTCTCTCTGCTCTTTAAATGAATAATCTCCATAATTTTATATGCACCCTGCATTCATTTTCAGACGTCCAGAGACTCGACCCTTCTTATTTTATCTATGCTAGCGCATCTATTTATACACACGTCGGAAGCTGCTGTGCCTGAGATCAAACGTCTGAGTGATCTGATTGAGAATTCTCTTTAAACTGCAGCGATCGCTCAGAGTATTGGGCCGCTCGCGTATGAAGTCCAGCTCTGATGTGCTCAGGAATGCAGGCCAGATTTCCCTGTGAGCTTCCTACCGATTGCTTATTGATTGTCTTGAAAGTGGACGGCAGCTCAGATGGAGAAACACTGTAGGCTCTGCTGCTGGATCCCAGTGATAAATCTCATAACCAATATAAGATTAGCTCGTGAATGTAGAGCTTTTATCTTGTGAGAGGTCTTTGTGATGGCAGGCACATTGCGGCAGAGTCTAGTGGGGAAAAGCAGGCATGGAGTGGTTCCTTATTATTACCCTATTATTTCATAATAAGTATGGTTCAGATCTATTAACATATTTACTGACATATCGCTTGAGACCTACTGTTATAAAAATTATAATTAAACTTTACTTGGAGTACTACTTTTTTATTATTAAGCCTAAAATGTGTTTTAATGTCACTACTGATGAGGATTGTGTCATCTTTTAATAATATTGGCCTTTAAATGCAAGATATTTAAAGTGCACCTGAAGTAAACTTGCAATAGTTCCACTTTAGCTCAATCAACTATACGTCAGTATATCTTTAGTTGGACTAAAGCACAATTAAAGTGCATTAAGCACAAAATTAGTTGTTCCAATTTAGCAGACTTTAAGTATAGCAGTTTAGTATACTAAAAGTACAATAGCAGGGTATTTTTATTAAGCACATAAATATGTTAATGTATTTGTAGTATACTTAGCATGAAATAAATGTTTTTCAAATGCATTTTAGAATATTTCTTTTTTTGTCCTAAACTGAGTCTCCAAATGTAGCAGAGGAAATTCAGCAGAAGCCTAGCTTGTGATTCGGTGCAGGTGAAATTTCCCTGATTTAAATGGAGGGATCAAGGAGCCATTTATACACCTCCGTTGATTAACCTCTTGACCTTTCATTTGCAACTCCGTGAGGAAGTTTCAGGGTGGCCCTTGTGAAAACCTCTACCTGAGAACGTACCTTGCAAACCATTCAGAAGAATTAGGCTGCTTGATGGATCAGACTCGTTAAAGCTCCATAACTGGCCTGCGTTAGAGCATCAAAGGGTTTCTGTGAAATGTTTTTTCTCTTTTAATTCATTAGCTGGATAATGAGCGGTTGCTTTTTTTCCCTAACTCAGCTGTGTTATGGCAGAAATGGTTGTGGCGCTTTGCCAGGAGTAGAGTTTGCTCTTTAAACTCAAATCGCAGTCAGGTTTTTAGTGGTCTGAGTGAGCTGTAATGAGCGCTTTATGTTTTACTCATACAGTGACTGAGTTCATTAGAACATAATCGACTGAGCTTGATGACTTGCATGCATTCCTTTAAGGTTTACATTATAGAGAACCAGTAGTTACATTTTGTTACATTTTTTTTAGAGACAATTCAAAAGAATCAACCTATGTAAGCCCGTTTCCGCCACTGAATAAAAAATAAAAGAGGTAACTGCGATTTTTTTATCTTGCAATTCTGACTTTTTTTTTTTTTTGCCAAATTTCTGTTGTGAATCAGGTTGATACGCCCGTTTCCGCCACTGAATAAAAAAATTAAAAAAAGGTAATTGTGACTTTTTATCTCACAATTGCGAGTTTATATCTCGCAGTTCTGACTTTTTTTCTTGCAATTTTGACTTTTTTTCTTGCAATTTTGACTTTTTTTCTCAGAATTGCGAGTTTATATCTCACAACTAGGGTTGGGTACCGAAACCCGGTACTAATATGGCACCGGTACCTATGTAACCGGTATGTACTAGAACCGAATCAGAACGCAGATTTCGGGGGGGAAAAAAGACTATGTCCTCAGAATTGTGAATTTATATCACGCAAAAAGTCAGAATTGCGAGAAAAAAAGTAAGAATCGCGAGAAAAAAAGTCAGAATTGCGAGATAAAAAGTCAGAATTGCGAGATAAAAAAATACCTTTTTTTATTTTTTATTCAGTGGCAGAAGCGGGCTTCCATATCAACCTGATTGACAACAGAAATTTGGCAAAAAGAAAAGTGTGCACACAATTTTGGGTATTCTAAATTAAAATGGTTAGTTTCAGTTTTCAAATCAGTTTTCTTTCTTTCTTTCTTTAATGTTCAGCACTTTGGTCTTCATTGTAGTTTTAAAGGGCTTTATAAATAAATGAAACGTAAGACCTTTAGCATGGTCAAAGTCACAGACGATTTCACAGGCATACTTTAAACAAGGAACTAAAGTAATAACTATGTAATGCTAGTCATTTAAGCTGCTCTTCTTTAGATAACAAACCCTTCTCGGGTAGAAAAACTCCTCGATCATACGCAGTGACCTGTGAGAAGGGTTTATTTATGGTAAGCACATACTAGTTTCACATTTTTTTACACATTTAGTTACACATTCGTATAGTGCATGACTTTAGAGTTTATTGATTGCTAAAACCTACTGGTGCATTTGAACTTTTCCCACCTTCATTGCAGTTGATGTGCACTGTAAAAAAAAAAAAAAAAGATCTTTCTAAGCAGAAAATGAAACTAAGATCATCGGAGTTTCAATTTCAGTCTTTCTCATTCGAAAGTTCACGTTTAATTTGCAATAATACAAGTGCTACTTGCAGTTTCTTTGTAACTATTTGTGACATTTACTAACAATTTCTGAGTATAAAGTAAATCATCCTGCTGATCTGGATAAAGATCGATGCTGAGGCTTCTGATCCGCTTCCAGTGCTTTAACAGAGTCTCCTGAAGGGATGTCAGGCCTAATTAGCCATCACAAGACTTGCCTTAGCTTATCTAATCAGGCCTTTTAGACCTGCTATTAAGATGTGCTTAGGATGATCCAATTACAAGTATAATTAAAGTTCAATGAAAGTGTCAATGAGACATTTTGTTTCTGAAAAGAGATTTTACATTGCGACCAACACAAGTGAGCTGAATCTTGCTCGTTAGACCCTACAAGTGAACTCAACTTAACCTCGCATAGGTTTTTGTGAATGAGCTAAATGTCACACAACAAAAGAAATATGAGCCATTGTCATTGCGAAAAAGATACTTTAGCATACTTTTAAAAAGAGTATTTATTATGGAAATAATAATTTTAAAACAATACTTAAGAGTGAAATGAATGAACACAAAATTGAATGGACAATTTTTTAACACTTAACTAATTAAATGATACATTATTATAGTTTAAATTTATATATAATGCAAAACAGTGCTTTATGACCTGCTTAAGTGAGGATTTAGTACATCTTTATATGTAATTTCAGAATTATTTTGGGTCACGGTTAATATATACTATGGTTAAAGCATTTAAATTAAAATATATTTTAATGCAATTTCTATCGAAACTTGCATGACTTGTATGAAAATATGTTTTCATTACAGCTTTGTAACGAGTTTGTGATTTAAATATATATTAAATTAATTATATGTAATATCAAATAGCATACTACAGTTAAAATCATAGCTACTGTACGTGTGATTTAGCATGTTAGTCAACACATCAAAATAAGTGTACTTTAATACAAGACAAAAGATTATTAAATGTGATTTCAAATTATTTCAGTGTAAAATGTTTAGTTTGAAATTATTACAAAGTGCACACGTTGTACAAGTTAACCAGCAAATGTTCAAGGTATTAAATTATTATTATATCCATTACATACCTGTAGATTTATACTGATTAAAGCTAGACAGCAAGATAGCTCTTGCTCTCTCCTGACAAGAATTGTAAAATAAAGTTTAAAAAAAGCTAATTCGTACTCAAATGTTTCTTATGATGAAATTTTTAATTTATGCAATCCATTTACTTTTATTTAGTCCTGCTACTAGCTGTTTTTGTTGGTTATTTTCTTGCATCCATGGCTTTGTATCCAAACAAGCAAAATCCACTACAACAGACTTCTTATCAGTTTCTTATGAAATACATATTGTAACGTATGGATTGTTAGGATGTGATTTGGTCACTACTCTACTTTGGAGGAGACTTGAAGGATTGAGACTGAAAACCCTGAGCTCCAGGATGAATCTTCTGATCTTCTGAAGTCTTGACTGTCACAGGTGCTGCTTATTTCAAGTAGACGAAGTAAGTTTAGGCAAGTTGATTGGTTCATTGGAGTCTGATATATGGGACAGTTCAGCTGGTTTCTTCTTGTGGAGTCTTCTCTTCAGTACATTTGCCACCAGCTCTTAAAGAAAGAGAAACCAGAAAGGCTGAACTCCAAAACAAAATAATACGCAGAACATCTACATATCAGGAGATCCGATGAATAGCAGCCCGTTATTTATTTGGCTGTGCACCTGTGCATACATCTGTCTGCAATCTCTCCGTCTCTGTTTCGCTGCGCTCCCAGGAGTGGTCATTAGAACCAATAGAAAGTGCATGACTTTGTATCCAGTATTCATGGGAGATTTGTGCGAGTGTGTGTTTCTCTCAGTGATTGGTGAAGAGGTTTACAACAAAAAAAGGAACACATGTTCCTGATAATGAGCAGACATTTGCAAAGAACCCACACAGTATTGTATTATACAGTATACAGTAGTATACAGCAAACTGTATATGTAATAACATTCTGAACTGTTATGCGTTACTCAGTCAATTGCAACTCATTGCACATTATTTGATCAATTGTCTTAAGAGCTAAAATCATATTTATTCACCCTCAGGCTGTTTTTGTCTTCTTAGGGGTTCTTGACTATGTATTAATGTCCAGTGATTCTTGTACTGCTAGAGTGTATGTATGTATATACACTGAACAAAACTATAAACGCAACACTTTTGTTTTTGCCCCCATTTGTCATTGACACTTGTTGAGCATAAGTCGTTACAGCAATGTTATATGCATACCTGTAGTGACAATAGATTTACAAATAACATGTTTCATTTTATAGGGAACTGAATGGAAACAATCTCACACGCATCAACAGAAATGACTTTTCTGGACTCAAGTATCTTCGGGTTTTGTAAGTTGCTCTACATTTGATATGTCATATTTCACTTTCTTTCTTTCTTTCTTGTTAAAGCATGTGTGGGATTTTGATGGATTGACACTGTTGTGAAGGTATAAGCTCTGTTTGACATCCTCAGAATCTCAAGGGCAGACAAATATCCTGGCACTGCATTAAAGCCAGTTTGTCCTAAATGTCTTTCCGAGGGAACTCTCTTCACAGTGCTTGTGTAGGCAGAGTGGTGCAATGAAAACACAAGCATGGGCCCAATATTATTTCACTAAATCACATCGAAAATGCAGCATGAAACTTTATCAGCACTATATTTTGCAATGTAGGCTTTTGTAAAGCAAACACTGGCGTGAACCACTCACCCATTGTTTGAAAAAAAGACATCTGTCAAACTCAGTGCAATGAAAGACCCACAAACGGCATTTTATCAAGATGATTTAAGCAGTTTATAGCTACACTTTAAAGGGTTAGTTCACCCCAAAATGAAAATTAGGCTGCGTTTTACTCACCCCCGATGCATCCTAGGTGTATATGACTTTCTTCTTTCAGATGAATCCAGTCAGAGTTATATAAAAAATTGTCCTGGCTATTCCAAGCTCTATCATTGCAGTCAGCAGGTGTTGCATTGCTTCTGTCCAAAAGACATGAAATAAAAAGCATCTTTCCATAAAAAAAAGTGTCTCACACGGCTCCAGGGGGTGAACAAAGGCCTCCTGTAGCGAATCGATGCATTTTTGTAAGAAAAAAATTTTCATTTTGGGGTGAACTAACCCTTTAAGGCTTTGGTTCTTTTGGATGTAAATGTGCTCAAATGTGCTAAAGCCGCATGAAGCTCACAGAACTCCTATTCTGTAGTTTTATATGTGCAGTGGCTTCTGCCTTCATCCACAAGCACCAGCTCTTTTCCTGCTCCACGCCTCAAATCTCAGTCGTTTCCTGTGATTTGTCCTTTCTCTAAACAGGCAGCTGATGGAGAACCAGATTGGGACTGTGGAGCGCGGCGCGTTTGATGACATGAGAGAGCTGGAGAGACTGTGAGTGTTCACTGAAAACGGCTCAAACACACACTTATTCAACTGTGGGCCGGGTCATATGATCTGACTGCATGGTATAAATGTCATTTCAAAATATTTTAGGCAAATATGTCTTGTATGTAAATGATATGTTATATATTTAAAATTCATAAAGGCGAAATTGAATAGTGTGCATTCCTGTGCTCATGTCGTGTTTTACATTTCTGTTGTAAATCAGCTATAACCTTCATCTTACCTCACACTTTTTCACCGTTAAGCATCGCATTGAGAATTCAATAAAGCCTGTCTTCTTTGATTTGATAGATTGTCTCAATCATTTTGACACTGATAATTGCTGATAGACAGCAGAAGTGGACTTTATTCAAGAGTAAACACTTCTTCCATTACAAAAATGGGTCCCACTTTATATTTGGTGGCCTTAACCACTATGTACTGTACATTATAAACCGGTTAGTTCCAGTGCTTGATTCTGATTGGCTGAGCCGCGTTCGAAGCTGTTGTAAATTACTCTACAAACATACACCTTTGTTTACGTCTGTGTGTTGCTCGCCAACCACTTTGTTGCAACCACAACTGTTTCTGAGGAACTACATTGTTTGGTGGAAGAATACTGTTTTTATTAATATCATTACACATTATTTGCTCTGTTTTATTTTGTGAAACCTTACTACGTATATGGAATTACCGTTTTATAACAACAATAAGCCCCGTGAAGTCGTGGTTTACAGTGAATTTATAACAGATAAGGGGGTTTTAGGCACTCCGCGAACAATGCCCCTTAGCTGTTATAAATTCACTGTAACCCACGGCTTCACGGGCTTATTGCTTTATTTAAACGTGGATTTCTGGGCGCAGGTAACATGGAGAAAGAGCATACACACATACTCTACTGATATTGTAACAATATAAAATCAGCAAACTTATTATTTAATAATGATTGTCCTTCCTATTTTAAAGAAGACATTACATTCCAGAACTTGCAAAAAAAAAAAAAAAAAAAAAAATAAAAAAAT
>NW_015548186.1:135657-160920 GCF_001515605.1 Sinocyclocheilus anshuiensis
CAGAACTTGAAAAAAAAAAAAAAAAAAAAAAATATGAACAAATCAAAGTGGCTGAACTAATCTTATTGATTTTAATAGTTTCCAGCATTCTTTGAGATATTTTAGGAGGTTTGCTGTTATTATCTAAAGCATCTTCTTATTACAGGTTTAGTTTCCCTGAAGTAACTAACGTTAAGCCTCCAAAGGCGCCTCCTTACGAGGCCTGAATCAGCAATTTTGTGTCCTAATCATGGGTTTGCTAACCACATGTAGATCTAACACTGTTGTCTTGTGTTTGCTCAGTCTGTCAATGCGTTTGTTTCTTCTTTTCTCAAAGACGTCTGAACAGAAACCAGCTTCACCAGCTTCCAGAGCTCCTGTTTCAGAAGAACGCGGCTCTGTCCAGACTGTAAGTCCCTGCTCTCTGCGGTTTTCTGGATTGATTTTTAAGTGATTCGTATGATGAACTGATGATTCACATTGCATGATGCATTTGTAAAATAATGCAGTTAGTCTACTGAGTTCACATTGAAGCAGTTTTCTTGACACTCATTTTTGACGCTCTCAACAGCTGTTTGTATCTTGTCATTTTGATGGAAATAGTTTGAACCATTGTCACTGAATGCATGATAAATCTGCTGATTGATACCTGCTTTTCACCTAAATATATTTTGAGTGATTTTGGTGGACGGATGGATGGTTTTTCTGTCCTGCTTTGGTTCAGGAGCTCACAGGTGTGCTTGTTAAGGTTTTTTAAAGCGAAAAAGGTCCTCAGTGTTCATGTGTTGGGCCTAAAGATGGATGTAATTCTTTGTGTTGTTTTATAGTTATTAATGAATACTGCTGATTTGCTGTAAGACAGTATATAAAATAATCAAATGAAATAACACTCAAAGATTTACTTTCTGAATTGCTAACAACTGTCAGGAAAGTCCATTCAGTTCATGCTTGCTATTAAAAAAACAAACAGAACACGTCCTTTCTGAACAACCCTTAATTATCTGTAGTTGTGTTGGAATAGCATTTGTTCTGCTCTCTTCTTTTTATTTTGTAAAGTATAAAGTGGATGAGCGATAGAGGCCATGATGTTAAACTAGATGTTTAACATTAAATTGTTGATGTGGCAGGCAGTTTGACAACACGATGTGTTGGAAACAGATAATTAAACATTTCTGCAGCTTGCTTTTTGAGTCCTGAAGCTATAGTACATCACATGTTGATTCCTCATGACCGTTTAAAGTGAGTAGTTCGTGTGTCATGTACCAAGTGTTGAGGTCGGTGTTTGACTTTTTTCTGTTGTTTCTGTCTCGTGAGTGTTCATGTGATGGGTGTTCACATGACATTGTGATTCATTTAGGCAATAAGTATTTTGTTCTTAACCCTTTAGGCGCCAGGGTTTTTTTGGAAAAATTCTGGATTTTGACATCAAGATTTCAAAAGCTTGTGGCTTGAAAGGGCTTAAAGATAGAGATCTAATGTAAATTAGAAAAATGTTGGGCATGACCGAAAGTTTATGTGGGGTGTAAATATACTCATATAATTTGCATATTATGACGTCATCAGGGGGCGGCCCTCTTGAATGTCATAATATCCATGAAATAATAGATATTGAATTGATGTTTGAACTTATTTGCATGTTTATTTTTTTTTTTGTCTTTTTATCCTTGTCGCAATTTTGCGACTTTGGCGCTTAGAGGGTTAATGTGCATAGGATGGCCAGTCTGTCCGGTTTTAGTTCGGGCAGTCCATTTCTGAAATGCCAGGCAATTGCAACTGCAATGTAAATGCATTCATGGCATCTCTGAGCTGCATTAAACAGTCTGTGTAGATTCTGTGCCACTTCTGCAGTGCAAAGATGGATTTTGTTTATACTGATTAATTTGATTGGTAACAGCTGCCCTACAGTGTCTTATTATTCAAATTGCATTTGTTAAGTAAATGTAAGAATTTGCCCTATATATCCCTTCACCGAATTCTGCAGTGGCCCCTTTTTTGGTGTTCACTTCTTATAGAAAACATGAGATCAAGCATGTAAGACTGAACATTTAAAGGGAACCATTTGCATAGCACACATCTTAAGATATCTTGTTTGACTTAATCTAAATGGGCAGATTTTAAGCCATGATAACTTTTAGGTTTATTGAATGAAATTAAGTAGATGAACCTTCTAAGTTCTAGGAAATTGTCATATTTTACTGTGATATGAGCTGTGTCTACATTGCAGTTCATTGATCCATTTAGATCTGCGATATAGCTTGTCTAGTTATCAGAAACAGTTTCTCTAGTGAAAGATCTTGATTTTCAGACAGGGGTTCAGCAAAGAGACGCTGTGCCGTCTGCAGTCTGATCGTTACTCTTTGTTCCTGTTCCCTGCTTTTCAAGGTGGATCTTTATGTTGTTGCGGTTTTTTAATGATTTACGCGGCTAGTGAGAGCAGCAAAGACTCCACAAACCCATTTGAGGGAAGCCAGAGAGACATATTTAAAAAACACGCTGAAATATTCAGAGCGAGTGGGATGTGGAAAGAGAGATGAAAAGAGGACAAACACAGACAGAATTCTCCATGTATGTACAAGAGATTCTATATTTCGCTGTCATGCATTATTCATGGGCAGGAGAGGCTCTGTGAAATATTCACACTGAAGAGCATCAGCAGGAGTGACGTCTCTGTGTTTGAGAGCAGGAGAAACAGCCTCCCTCGGGGCTGACACGCTCCACAAGCGCCTCTCGCTCATAATAACCTGCCCCGTTAAACACACACTAACAGAAATGATGGATTGATATGACATGCATAAGTCATTACGACGTTTTCTCGTAAAGAAAACTGTAAGCAATCGGGAAATGTTGTCAGGGCAGACATCTTTATTCAGCGAGACGACACGGGAAAAAAGAAAACTGCTCCGTTTCCTGCTGTTCTTCTCCATCAGCCCAAGAACTGGATTGTTTTGAATCAATATTATATTATGTTTTGATGTCTGAATTAAAATAATTTTTTTATTTTAAAATAATATAAATATGTACATATTAATTAAAGCTTTGGAGCATATAAAGCATTTAAAATTGCTAACTTTACATGTTTTTTTATATGCTCTTTGTGAACTAAATTATTAAATAAATTCAGTTAATTTACTTTCTTATTCAGATACTTTCTTTCAGCTGCCTTCTCAAACTTACAGACCCCTTACATGACAGCTGGGGGAATATATATATATATATATATATATATATATATATAAGATATAATATATAAGATTTAACTTAATAATAAATGAGGGAATGCGTAGAGTAACAGTGGCCACAATTTAAATAAAAAACGGAATTAATTAATAGAACAAGGGAACAGATTCTTAATTCATGGGAAAGAATTCTTAAATTGTGCCACGTAAATACAGAGTTCTGGCATGAAAATCTAGATGGCACAGTCTGATAGGTCTAACTCAATCTGACCTAATGACATCATTATCACATGGCACAGCTGATTGGTTCTCTCCTGTATTGGTAGCCAATGAGCTCGCTGCTCAACATTCAAATATATGACTAGTGCTTGCTGTAGCAGTCGCAGCTTGCTTCAGAAACCCTCCACCTTCCCCAGCTCCACCTGTATAGATCTGCTACGAGGTGATTCATGTATGCTATATGGGGGGTATTTCATGTATGTTATATGTGCAGCAGCAGTATTTCTTACATGCTCACAGCAGCATGTTGTGGATGTATTGGCAGTAGCAAGTCTCGGTACTTGCTCTGCCGCAGCAGCAGCAGCGTAGCAGATCTATTCCGCCAAGACCAAATACATTAACATTGTCATGTACATTGCCATGCCAATCCCTCCGAGAGTTGTAATGACAGAAATATATTTTTGTCTGCATGTCTTTGACGGCAGCAGCAGCAGCGTTTTTAATGCCTTGCAAATGTATAACTAAATTCATAATATTTTCGTAACAATCTCTTAATCTTCAGCAGAGAAGTGAATTGCACCGTCTCTTCTCGTGAGAAGTGAATCAAACGAACGCTCTTCATGTTTCATATGATTGGCTCTTGACCGCAGAAGCCACACTTTCAAGTGCACAAACTAATCATCAACTCTGAGTTGACAGAACACTGAGCCACTAAACCGCTTGCTTTTGTCAACTCTAAATCCAGCTGCAAACATAATTTTCGTCAAGTGCACAAACTAATCATCAACTCTGAGTTGACAGAACACTGAGCCACTAAACTGCTTGCTTTTGTCAACTCTAAATCCAGCTGCAAACATAATTTTCGCATTTTCTCATTTTCCCATTAAGTTAGTCTGCATGCACAATATGTCCATATTAAAAAAAAAAAAAAATGTTTTAGAAATGGTTTTCTTAGTTATGCGAATGATAAGGGAACATTCTATTTTATTATTTTGCAAACAGTATGCAAACGTTACTTTTGAATATTTTAAATGTAATGAACATTCTAAAACTAGTAACATTTTTTAAAAAAATGCTAGACGAATGTTCAACTAGAGGGTTTCAGGAACAAAAAAAATGTAATGAATGTGTTTGTGTAACGTTTTGAGAACATTATTAAAGACCAGAGAACTTTGAGCAAATATTCTATTAATGTTACTAGAAGAGCATTTGGGAACATTCTATTTTATTATTTTGCAAACAGTATGCAAACGTTGCTTTTGAATATTTTAAATGTAATGAACATTCTAAAACTAGTAACATTTTTAAAAAAAATGCTAGACGAATGTTCAACTAGAGGGTTTCAGGAACAAAAAAAATGTAATGAATGTGTTTGTGTAACGTTTTGAGAACATTATTAAAGACCAGAGAACTTTGAGCAAATATTCTATTAATGTTACTAGAAGAGCATTTGTTCATAGGTTTGAGTGAACCTTGTCAGAACGTTAGCCTTTAGCGGGTCGCCTACTCTGAAACTCAGACTTTGTTCAGCTTGCTTCATGCAACACTGGACAGAAAGTCACCTTGTCCAGAGTAGAATTCAGACCACACGGAACCACGTAAAATGACACCGTAACATGCAACAACACCAAAAATTAGCCCTTTTTTGGTGTGTTTGTGGACGTCGTTTTGAAGTCAAAGACAGGTTTGTTAAGGTCTTTCATGATTGATCACTATCTCTGGTGTGATGGAGCTGTGTGATTCTGCAAAGGCCTTCATATTCTGCTGATTGCTGTGTTTATGAGGAGGCTGGCAGTGAGTGCAGGTGAACCCTGCAGAGACACACCGCTTTCCCCGGCTGCTGGAATGACTGTGCCCTTGTTCTTAGCCCAGTTAGACAGGAAAGCGGTGGCTTTGACTCAATGCACCGGTTTGCCTTTAAGCTGAGCACACATGGCAGTAATTGAAGAACGGATGCTATTGTTCCAAATCAGTTTCATCCAAATATTGTGATATTCTATGATGCAAGATCCTGTCTCTGTACTGTATGAGACCGAGTGTTCGCCGAGGTTAAAGGATGTGTTATTCAAACTGCGCTATACAAGCCCGTTCATATAGAATCCAGGGGAAAGTTTCCACGGCCACTCGCTTTCAGAAACCTCTAAAGGTAGATAGTTGAAAGACGCTTTTGTGTCGGCCTTCTTGGCTGAGACTCGGTGGGAGAAATCTGTTAGGTGCCTCGGATGAAACTGTGGCAGTCGTCCAATTATTAAAATCAATCCTTCCGCGTAGCACAGCACACGTCTCTGTTTTACACACTAGCATGTGGTGTGGGAATGGGCATAGAAGGGTTTGATTGCAACTCTATCAACAAATCTGAAATCATGGCTTTATTGTACTAAAAATAGATTTGGGGAGAATTTCTTGGTCACCATGATCATCTTCATGCAAAAGCTGCAATATTTGACATGCGTTCACTTCATCAGGAACACAGAACACGAATGCCATATTTGCATTTTTCTTATGTAGATTGACAACGAGAAGTAAGGATTGTCCGTCTTGACAGCTCTTTTTTGGCCGCCTGCTCTCGTCTACATTCACGGCGAGTCGTTTGGCATCTCAAATGAGCCAAGAGTGATCACCAAACATATAAGCAACACAGATCCGTTCTGTTTGTCACTGAGAGGGGAATGAGCAAGGACAGCATGTCTTCTGGAGCGGCTTTGGACACATCAATCATATTGCTGCTGGGACTTTGTGGAAGCTTTATTCCCATTTGAAATAAGAGGGTGGACTGGATGTTTTATGAAGGACAGTCTCTACAGTAAATGCTCTCACTGCAGTGCCTAAAAGTGTCCTTCTTTGTCTTTCTCCAACCAACCCCTAACACACACTCACACAATGACCAGTATTTGGTTTGTCAGGTTAGTTGAATATTTGCTGTGGATGACTTTGAGCCAAATTATGGATTTCATGGACATTTACATCTATTGTGCCTTCATGCATTGAACTACTTTGTGTTACAGAGCTTTTCTGTAAATATGGTTTGTCATTTATGGATGAGTTTTCACAATTGATCAGGGTTTCCCTGCATTAGATCTTCTATTGACTATTCTAGCAGCTCCTATAGAACTTAAATGTAATCCTAATTTTACTGATTTCACTTTAGTAGATGATCTTGAAAAACATCTGGCCAGTCAGTTAAGGAGCTGTGTTTAAAGTGTTGATGATCTAGCACATGACCAGACTGTCATGTCATGCCACGTGAAAGTAATGAAATCTGTGATCAATCACGTGAGGTTTCTATACATCATTAATCAGTTACAATTGAATTAGCTGAAATTTGCTTTAAAATATTTAGTCTCATATCAAAATGTAGTGGGTTGAGTTTTGGTGAATTTGTTTTTATAAAACAATTTGTAATCAAGATTATGTAATAAAGTATTACAGTATGTACTAGATATTTAACTGATACCAAACATGTAATTTATCTCATTTATACCAATAAATTAAGGTGTTTATTTATTGTGTTTAGGGTTTTTCTTCCCAGATTATTCTAAAATAGTTAATATGGTAATAATGTCCAAACTAAAATCTAAATTGAATGAAAAAATAACAAAAACTTGTGTCCCTGCCAGGATCCATCTGGATCATAAAAGCTGACGTGTAAAGCTGGCTCTTAGCCAGCTACTGTAACTTCACTGCTTTCACTTTACAATACGCTTCCAGGTTTGTTGACATTAGTTGATGAATCAGGTATCGGCTAACAATAAAACAATACTTTTACAGCATTTATTAATGCTTTCCAGAACAGCTACCAGAACAGTTCTAGCATCCAATAACCAGTTTCTTATTCCCAGCTGTAGTTCACAAAAGTACACATCTGTACCTTTATTAATTTCTCACCTGTTTAGTAGATTCAGGTTAAAATAAACCAGAATTGTACATTTTCAATTGGCTTGTGTGCACAGCCAGTTTTAGACTGATTTCATGGAACAAAAGATACGAAGTGGAAAAACATTGGAGGAGAACGTCATGCTTTCAGTTTCAGAGTAAAATATTTCTTGTTCAGTTCTGTTTAAAACTATATTGGCCATGATGCAATAAAACAAACACGTTTTATAAGTAAGATAAACATAACAGTATAAAATATAAAATGCACACTCCAGACTTTTCATGCTTGCAATTAAAAAATGTCATTTTTGCTTTTATTACTTACTTTATTGGAATGCAGTTCATACATCTATTATTATTTAAAAGTAAAGCATAGATTTGGATCGCTGTCATAAGTACAGTTTTCATTAAGGATCATTATTCTTGCAATATTATTGTTTCTATGCATCTTCCCAGTTTTAGTCTTAGCATGCTTTACATTAGATTCTTACAAACTATTCATAAATTGTTACTTGCACAAAAGTAGTTTAATTATCAGTGTAAAATCTTAAACAAATAATAAAACAATAACTATATGACTTTTCTGAATGAAATAAGCTAAGCTGTTCATGAAAGATACAGCAAACAAATCATGGGTAGTAATCTCTATATTTATATTTTTTTTTACAATTTTTGGTTAAAATTGTGTATTTATGTAAAAGGAGAAGTTTTAGGTCTTTTAACTGTTTAACATTTCTTTTAAGCCTTTTGCTTTCATTAAGTCAGTTTTCCAAACATATTTCATGTCAACTACTCTTGTATGGAGTTTTACATGCTTTCACGTTTCTAGAAAAATGTGAAATGAGACAATTAATTGCTAAGCAAGTGTTCTGTTAGAAGAGTAAAAAGAAAGGACAAATTTCACAAGAAGGATATGAAATAGCCTAAATGTTAGCAGTAGACTGTGTGTACAGATGCAGCTGGAGAAATGAGGATGTGTCGAGGAGAATGCGGAGATATGGAAGAGCCGTCCCCTCCGTGTTTCTAAGTCAGTGCTATGCCACCTCTTGTCTAAGCAAAAGAGACTGGTCTTTACTCGCGCTATAGGCTTTCCCAGGCTGCCATTGTTCTCGGTCTCCAAGCGATAGGCCTCGCAATGTCACCAAGGAGATCGGGGACCTGCATGTTTGATTTTGGGTCAGGCGTGATAAAGAATGGCACAATGGGGCCTGGCATGTCCTGAAACTCCTCTGCCATTTACTAGACCATTCTTCCCCCTCTCGCATCCTTCACGGCCCTTATTATGAACACTTGCAAAGAGAGACTCACAGCGCTGGCACAAGATTGGTTAGACCATTACAATCATACAAAAACATGTGGAGTGGATGGACCAACACGTGAATGAAGAAGTCCAGAAGAAGTCCCTTTAAGCAAGACTGTGGAACTTGATTGTGGACGTTATAAGCACAGCTCAGACCTTTCATAGACTGTTTCCTCCAAAATTGTACACTGTAAAAAAAAATCCATAAAATTTACAGTAAAAACCGACAGCTGTGGTTGCCGGAATTTTTCAGTAAAAAATATGGTAGCAACATTTTAGGTTTTACGGTTTTAACTTAAATTTACAGTTAAATACCATTAATTTCATTAACTGATATAATGTTAAAATACCAACTATTGAAGTACTGAAATCTGTTTTGTAGCTTTGTAATACACTGATAACCACCAAATGCAGGCGGTGATGAGAAAGTCACACGATGAACCAAAGCCCATCACAAACAGCTTTTAAATAATAACATATATAGAAGGTGCACAGCGTCATTCACACAAACACTAAACACCATCATGGTGACACACACGAAACTGAAATAATGCAATAAACATTCATTTAACAACATTAGGTGTAACACACAACCCTAATATACAAAACTGATAAGAAAAAACTAAGAAGAAACATAGTTATTTAAAAAAAAAAATCTAATTTGAAATGTAATGCAGGGAATTCTCGGAATGTCAGTTTACGGTTATTCACTGTAAATTATACGGTATACTACCGTAAAATTACCCAATACAGTTTTTCACCATATATAGTAGGGGAATTTACCATTATCCATTTAACAGGTTTTTACGGTAGCATTTTTACAGTCTTTTACCGTTTAATTCACGGTCATTTTTTACTGGAGCTGTTATAAGTGCAAAACGCTTAGACCTGAGCCCAAACAATTTATAAAAATCACAAAGTTTCTCTAGTATCAATATATCAATATCACATCACTACAGCAGATTCTCTCTTCTGTATGCGTGCATTAAGTTTCCAACCAAAGGAGCACAACTATAAAAGCCTTTATAAACATGATTTGGCCTTAGTTCATGCACTTAATGAGTACGTTTAAGAAGCTCCATTGTAAAAAAGAAAGAAAAAAAAGGTGCAATATTAGGTGACTAAACCATAGTTAACGTCATTGTTACTGTCATATAAATTCAAAGCTGTCACAGGACACTGCAGAGCAGGTGTTGTTTTAATTAGCTGTTTTTTCATTCACATTTTTATTTTCTGAAATAATACACAAATGCATTTCAGTGATCAAAATGCATCGATAATGTTTAAGACGTGTCCATTTGTCTCTCATAAACAGTGTGAGAGATGCGTTTAGGTTGCATATAATAGCCTTGCACTCCATTGTGCTCCAAGGCTCTTGGTAATTTACAAACACTTTTCGTGCTACTTAGATTACAGTGCTTTTGGGAAACGTTCCACAGCAATTATGTGATACTTACATTTGTGTAACATTCAGCTTAGTGTTTTGGGAAATCCATCATATTCGCAAATATGACGTTTGGATAATACTGTATTTTATTTAGGACGGCCAGAGATAAGTTTTCCTGTTCATGCATTAGCTGAACATGTGCTGGCACAGTGGAGGCAGCTTTATAATTAGTTTTGTAATGGGAGTGATCATTGTGTTAGGAAATAAAGTTTCTAACATTTAGAGATGCTATATTTACAATTCAACTCTAAACCTGAACCCAATACTAACCCTAATCAAATCTTTAGCCAAACAACGAAACTTATACAGGAGGCTTGCTAGACGAACATTTTTTAAAAGGCTCCATTACTTTCAAACAAAACTGTACAAAAAAAAAAAAGTGTAATAATAAAATGCCTTAACTTGACAAAAGAGAGAAAACACAGAGGAATCAGGAAGAGTTGAGTCTTGTGTTTTATTCACAAGAGGTTCATGTGAGATCAGTAAGTGGCTTAGAAAAATTCTTATGTTTTGTTCATGTCAAAACATAATCATAGTCTTTTAACTGTAATTTCTATTTTTAAATCTGATGTGTGAGCAGTGTGACATCTGTGTGGAATATGTTGGTCTGTTAATGGCTGCTCCATTCGTTTTGGATTTGTTACAAAAATGTGTGATCCAGAGAAACATCCTGCCATCAAAGTATTACAGTGGAGAGGTTTGAAATTCTCTACTCCGTTATGTACAGAAAATATGCTCTTTGAGTTACTCCCTCCATGAAATCAAGCTCTTCTACAGATGTTACTTATGTGCACAAACCAGGTCAGAATAAATGACTTTTATGGACATACTGTACAGACGGTTACAGTCAGTATCATTTTCTGTGAGTCTTTAGACTTGCTAACTAGCCTAAAGCCAGATATGTTTAATTTTGTGTAATATGTGTCGTAGTGCAGTATAATAGCATAATGTTTCTCAGAGTAAAAATGTTGCAGCCCTAGAACAAAACCTTGGGGATACCATGCAGTATGTGACCCTTGTTTGCCTTGTTTAATTTTTATTATTATTTTTTGCTAATGAGACTTAAATGTGTTTTAATAAATGTCAGTGTAAATGCCATGTGTTAATATCTGCGTCAACCATGTTTCATTCAGGCAAATCATTTTTAAACTATGATCTGATTAAACTGCAGCTAAATTTGGTCATGTGCTGTTTAGGAGCGGGGCTTTCTGAGATATGCTTTACCCCACTAACATGGAGGAAAAGAATAAAAATGGTTATCTTTTAAATTTACTATATGACTAACCTGTCTAACTTAAGCAAATTCAGTAATTATTTCATCCTCAAAACACTCACTATATCTAACTGGTACCTTATAAGCATGATGAGCTGTCTCACATGAACTTGATGTGCATTCACGTTCTTCCACTAGCGTTCACATCCTGGTTAAGTCCACAGAAGCTAGTAAGTTTAGATTTCAGATCAATTCCCACAAGTGCCCCCTATGTGCCCTCAGTGCACACCGAATGCCAGTTAATTAGATTAGAATTTACTAGATTGAGAAAATGCTTTCCAGTTAATGCATGATATGCATCAGATGATTAGTAAAAACCAACGGGAAGCTCAACCGTTCTTGTTTGACGCATGAAAACAAACCTTGTTGGTATATACAGTATGTTTGCACTTCTGTTTACCATATTTGATCTTCTGAAGACTTTGAAATCTCTTTTTGAAGCTTGAAAATGTTGATTGCCTAGGAATTCAAATTATGGACAAAAACGATTAGAGAATATTAAATATCTTCATTTGTGATCTGAAGATGAATGAAAGTCTCATGGGTTTGGAATAATATGAAGGTGAATAAATGATGAAACAATTTCATTTCTGGCTGAACCGTTCCTATAAGTATGTTCTGGCCAACTACAGACTGCAGAGGAAGACAAAACACATCATTGATCTGCAAACGTAAGTGACTTTCAGAGAAGTGGAGTCACAGTGACAACGTGGTTTTTGGCGTTTCTGTCGCTCATCTACACTGAGAGGCGGTTGAAGCTTCTGTTAATAAATAAACTGCATTTGGAAATGAGAGCAGCTCTCTGTAGATTTGCTTTGAGAATGGCTAATCTAGGGCTGCATCAGTGGATGCTGGAGAAATCATAGAATTTGAGGTGATTTTACACCAGAATTATTTATCTTTTTTCCCGTCCCACTGTTGATGTTCTTTATGTTTTCCTCTGTGCACAGCACTCGCCTCATAAATGCAAATAAGTAGGCAACCAAGTAGAGAAATTATTGGCATCACAATTATTAAAAAAGTCTCTGTATGAGTCATTGCATATTTAGGAGTGTGTTCAGTAATGACCATTTCACTGCAGTCTCCCCTGTGTGAACACATAAGCGATTCTGCCCTACTTCTGAAGTGTTAAAGAGAGGACAAGGACATGAGGGTAAGTTGCTCCTACTGCCTAATGTTCCACTTCCACTTCTCTGAAAGTCTTTACAGACTTAACCTTGATCAAACCGCCAGCATGCTCCAGTGTGATTAATTAGACAGAAAGGAGAGTCTTTAAATATTTAGAGACTCTGTTTGGTGAATTAAGGCAGAGGAATCCCAGCGAGACACAACAGCCAGATGACAAAAGAGAATCGTGAATGTTGCTGTCATGCTTGGGCTGATGCACGTCTGGCTTACACACACTAAATTGGCTACATTAGAGTCCAAACGGAGCATGTTAAAGCCATTAGTGAAAGGCCTTGATGGTGTATATCATGTGACTGTCTGTCTGATGCTATCCAGACACTCAGCTTTGCCCTATCGGAAGCAGAGCTCACACGAGGGGATTGCATTATCATTGACTTTTTATGTAATTGTATGGTGGTTTTCAGTTTAGTAGTGCTCGAATGCTGTTATTTCTGCTTTTTCACTAATGGCACCTTCTATTGTCTGAGCTGTACTTCACACACCATCCATCTCGAACTGGATTTGACCATTTTCACATAAAACAACCTAATTCATATTCAGAAAGCAGTACAGCGTGGGCGCCATTAACAGTTCAAAAGAGACGAGAAACAAAGAGTCTGTGAAGTGTGTGTTGGTGCATTAACCTGTATGCCTTCATATGCTTGCTTGTGTGTGTGTGTGTGTGTGTGTGTGTGTGTGTTAATGAGAGTCGGTCATCAAGGATGACAAACACATTCTCAAAATGTCACCACGTCTACCCTCCAATTATTCCATTTTACTGATCCCATGCTGCTCGGTAACCCATTGCCTTGTCGCCCTTTCATTCGCCTTTGCAAACATTGAAAGCTAAAGAGGAAAAAGCCAAATCCATGAGCAAATATTAGCCAAGCGACACAAAGGCATTCCAGAGCAGCTTGTTGTCCTCTCGCTCCCTGACTCATCTTTAATCCCTCTCAACAACTCATTCCTTCTGCAGTCATTCTCATTGAGCTGGTTTTTCACTCTTGCATGTGTAGCACGGTTGCCTTATTTAAACCTGCACATCTGTAAAACACTGTATACTATTCTAAATGCTAGGACATCTGAAAAGCAAAATCGCAACCCAGGCTCATTGGAAAAACCATGCCGATATTTCTTGCACATTTTGCGACTCTTTCAAAGTGAAATGTCTAGTGAGTGATGCTTAAAGCGTGTTCAGTTTTATCGGAAACAGATAAACATGTTTTGTTGGTTGTTGTACATATCCCACCAGTTCAGAAATGTTTAATGTGTGGCTCTAAAAGGTTTAAAAATTCCCTAACCCTACACTAAACCCTACACTTTCTCTAACTTACAGTGTTAGTAAAAGCAAATGTGAGATAAAAACACGTTTGCTGAATCAACCGTGTCATTTTAGCTTGCGTCTGCTTGAGCGTTTTATCGAGTGTCATGACTCGAGTTTCACAGGACTCAAACCACAGCGCTTCACATTACAAGTGCAATGCTGTACCGGGTGCGCTACAGAGCAAGTTTACTATGTCGGAAAAACCATATGGAGCTGATTATATGATGCAAACATTAAAATGTAATAGATCAAAATATATTAGTTCTCACATAAACATGAAAACCAACCTTAAACCCAACCATCAGAGGGTAGTGTTGACTGTACGACATTCACATTACATGATTTGACTGATTTTTAAGTAGAAAGGGCGACAGCGCACCACATTAAAAGATATTATCATTTATGTTTTCATAACCGCTGGCCAAATTCAAAAACAAAACTAAAATGAAATCATCTTTGAGAGCAAGGGGGCCCCCTGGTGTTTCGGGGGCCCTACGCAGCTTGCGTATTTTGCATATAGGGATGATCGGCTCTGTTGGAGCCAATCACAGACATATCTGAGCGCGAGAACACAATGGCCAATCAGAATCCGCTCAACAGCGCTCAAAATGCTAGCGGGAAATGTAATTCGTACAGTAACGTAAGATTTTTATAAAAAATATAAGCATGGAGGGTCACCCCTAAACCTAACCATCAGTGGGATGTAAGCAGATCATACGAAAGCATACGAATGAGATTGTAAGAATTCACGCGAATTAGCCACCAATTTGCCAAAATGTAAAATAGTTATGAATTGCCAGAGTATTGCATAGTATTGTGCAAGGACCACATGAAAATAAGTCATTAATCAATCAATAATCTGCTTCTATACTCATAATTTGTGTGAAAAGGAATAAAAGTTGTTAATTTCAGATGGAAACTGCAGTGAATTGTATAGGTACGTGAATGGAGCACATTTCACCAATGAGTCTAGCTTGTCTAAATATCATTGTAAGTTCTGACAGGGAAACAATGAGATGAGCAAACACTCTCACAAAAGTACACAGACGCATCCAGTGGTCATAGTCTCTGGAAGGAGGACTCTACCCACAACACAGCTACACAGAGACTTTCAAATAATTCCTCTGAAGAAATGTCCAACCTATAGGCCTAAGAACGCAGGAGCGCCGCTGCCATTGTGCAGGCGAAGCGTAACCCTGATCAAACCCGGGCCGGTCCTCTTTATGTAGTCTCTCACCCTTGGCCTCGGGTCTAAATGCCGTTCCCATCGCTGTCACGGGCTGAAGATGGATTGGCCAGCCTCGGCCCCCCTGGAGCTGTGTTTGCCTGAGGAAGTCCTGAGGTGGAGAGGTCAGTGTGGTGGGCCGGCGGGGGGAGCAGATGATGTCCACGCTTTATTGAGAGCTCTTGCTGCCTATTCACACACACCAGCGCTGACTTTCCATTGAGGGAAGGTTGTAAATGCCTTGAAGAAAACAAAGATAACCCGACGCCCATCCCCGATGGCAGGGCACTCAGTGGGATTGGATTGTATTGATTGTGTTGTGAGCCGAACCCCTGCAGACACGAGCTGTGATTGTCCTTCTCTCTGCTGAGGCTGGTGCTTGGCTTGAAATCGCAATCATTTTTACAAAGTAACAAAGTAACAGGATTTGTGAATGCAGTCAACATTACTATTTGTGCAAAATTTTGCCAGGTCCATGATGGGGGAAATTACATTTAGTTTCATGTTTAGAGCGAGAAACATGAGTATGGTGAGCTTGTTTTCACGGTAATCATCCCTGATTGCGTTTTTAGAGGGATTTGAACTAGGATTGAAGTCGGTTCTTTTTTTTTTTTTTGCAGAAATTGCCAACAGGACCGTCTTTTCTCCTATCTGGCATTTTTAAGAGAGCACTCTCTCTCTATATATAGGCTCTATTTATTTCCTCTCTGTTTTAAAGTTTCCTATGTTGAAGCCTCTGGGCTGTTTTAAACATATCGTGAATCTGGCAGAAACGTGGCAGAGAATGACCTTTCTCCAAGAAGCTCTGGTTTTCTGGAGGGGACTGTGGGAGTTTGGAAGTATGAAAACATTAGCATTGTGTGTAAGAGTCCAGAGTGATCATGAGAGACTCTCACACACTGACTCCTGTCTGTTCCTGCTCCATTGTTCCTGAACACACACACACACACACACACACACACACACACACACACATCATATCAGACAAACATACAGATTCACAAAGCCTCAGGACATTTATATTACACCCGCAGAAACAGACCTTTCGATTTCTGTAGGCCGTGAATATATCGCTGCTGTATTTCACTCCGACATCACGTTATTTGCTTGGCTGTATGTCAACACCAGTGAAAGATACTGAACGCAAGATAATAATGACATTTTCTGGACTGAATTTGTGTAAATGGTCATGCTTGTGAAGACATAACATATGGTAGCTCAGTTATTAATATGGGAAAACAGCACACATATCGTGCTTGTATCTGAATCAAATCAAAATCACAGTTTATTTATAAAGCACCTTAAAAACAACAGTGTACCATAGTGCTGGACAAATCCATAAAAATAAACGGAGTAGTGCAAATAGCCCACCTTCACTGAAAAAAATGATACTACTTTTTTTTTTTAAGGTAAGTGGTTGACAACGTTATGATTGCATACTGTTTTATAATGTACTATAATACTGAGGTGCAGATAATTGCCACTATTTGCAATAAGTATTATAAATAGCAGAAAATCCTGCTATTTTAACAGTTTAAATAGAATAGAATTTGCACTTGGTGTACATAGCTGCTGCCAAAAAATAAAATAGAATACAATAACACACAAATAAAAAACAGAGAAAAACATGTGAGAGAAGATAAAAATCAATGGCAAACAACCACCGCAAATGAATCTGATCCAATTTAATGGTCCTTGCAAACTAGCAAAGGCCTCATCAAACAAATACAACATCAAAATAATTTTCAATGAACATTTCTGACATTACACTGTAAAAAAATATTTTTATCAACATTATTGGAGTATGTTTTCAAAAAACACTTTTTCAGTCTTTCTACTTCAAAATTTCATGCTTAATTCGGTGTGTTACCTGCTGTTTCTTTGGAATTATTTGCGACTAATAATAACAAACCATTAATGTGGGGTTTCAATTTAATAGCAATTTATGAGTGAGAATAGAATGGAATAGAATTTGCTGTTGATCTGTGAATCACCTGTTTATTTATTTGTATTTCTAGTTTGCTGCTACTGCTATTATTATTATTATTATTGGTTTATTACATGTTTATTACATAGTAATCCACCAGTTACTAATTACCATAAGGCAGTATTGCTGTTTCAGGATCATTTTGGCAGTTTTGTGCATAATGGACTGATGGATCTGAGTGTTTAGAGGGAAACTAAACATTCCTCGTAAGGTGTTTGTGCTGTTACTCATTCACATTTGTCTTTTAGCTGATGCACAGCACTGAAGAATGATTGTGTCCTCTGTCACCCAAAGTGCCGAAGGAAAGATAACCGGCCAGTGAAGCTTTATGAACCCATGAAGAGACCAATCACTGGCTTCTGACCGCAATACACCCGTGTTTGTGTGTGTGTGTGTGTCTTTGTGTCTGTGTGTGACTGTGTGTGTGTGTGTGTGTGTGTGTCTGTCTGTCTGTCTGTCTGTCTGTCTGTCTGTCTGTCTGTCTGTCTGTCTGTCTGTCTGTCTGTCTGTCTGTCTGTCTGTCTGTCTGTCTGTCTGTCTGTCTGTCTGTCTGTCTGTCTGTCTGTCTGTCTGTCTGTCTGTCTGTCTGTGTGTGTGTGTGTGTGTGTGTGTGTGTGCAGAAGCCTTCTATCTTTATTTATTTAGCCCTCATGCTCTCTTCTCTGCTCCCTAAAGTGTGTCAGAGAGTGACACACATAATTCAGCGTCACACACTCTCTCTCCCGCTGCAGAGACACACAGGTACAAAGATCAACACAAGAGTCTGTCATACCGTTCTCTCAGCACCTCCACTTACATTTCCGCTGCTAGGAACGAATATTTCCTTCTGAACATTTCATAGCGTCAGGAGATTGGACTGTGTATTCATCTGAGGATTCACCAAACACAATTTTCAACTTATTCTTATTTGAGTGCAAAAAGCTACCTGACAAACAAGGAGAAAAAAAGAAGCCATGCTTTGAATATTCATATTCTGCACCCCGAAGCGAGCGGGAGAAGAATGCGTGAGAACATGTGTGAGAAAGCAGATATGAATGAATGCGGTCTAATCCTGCTAAAGTGCTCTTACACGATTGACACTCAATAGAACGGCAGACAAAAGACTAGTGTAGCGTGTTTGGGACTGAGACACTTCTGCTGCCATTAACGAGGCCAGTTCTCTCAGTCCTGCACTATTTCATATTGTTCAGTCCGTGGCCGTTTTGGCTGGAATTGTAATTTCCAGACCAGAATTCATTTTAATCAGTTGCCTGCTGTCATAAAGTGCTTGAGTTGCATTGCAAGCTTTCAGAATGCGTCATGTATTATTTTAAAGACATGTATGAATATGTGTTTACAGGTGGTTTAGCATCCGTCCTTTTGTCATGTCATTTTTAATTAGATGGACATTTCTAATGCATTGCATTGTGGGAAATAGCGTTTAGATGCATGGCTACGGTGGCCGAGAAGTGCAAAGCAGATCACAATTTTGAAAACAAAATAACAAATTACAAACGCAAATGCAAGTCTAAAAAACAAAATAACAATTCAGAAAGCACAACAACAATTCAGAAAACATTATAACAAGTCAGAAAACACAATGACAATTCGTAAACAAAATAACAAGTCAGAAAACACAAAGACAAGTCCGAAAACAAATTAACAAGTCAGAAAACACAACGACAAATCAGACAAACCGGAAGAGGTAGGTATAGTTTGAGACAGCGCCATTGGTTTGGGATTACTCACCGCTGACTGGACGAGACATCTGTCAATCAACGTATACAGGAAGAACCAGCCGAAGAACAGCGGAGTCGTGGTAGAAAGTTCGGAGATGGTATTAAAGTAGCTCAGTTTAAATGTATTGTATGAATTGGCCTTACTCTGGAATAAAAAATACGGGGTGTCTATTTACATTTAGTTAAAAGTGGCAGCAAAACATCAGCTCCAGTGGCGCAGATGGATAAGTGTGTGACCTTGGCTTTTCGACGCAATCGACCCGGGTTCGATCCCGCCTTTTGCCGAAATTTTTTCCTCCCTTTTCAAATCTCATATTAGCAATGGATTCTATTTACACTAAGTGAAAATAGCAGTATTTTTAGCAATATGCTATTTACACTAAGTGCAAATACCTATTTACACTATGTTAAAATAGCAGGATTTCTACTATCAAGTATACTACTTGTTGCAAATAGTGGCAATTATCTGCACTTCAGTATTGTAGTACATTATAAAACAGTATGCAATAATAACGTATTGAGTGTAAATTATAATTTAAATTTTAATTATTAAATGGATGCCACCTTATTGGTACAATAAAGCCCTCCCTACACCTACCCTAACCCTACCCGATACTTTATTTTCAACTTTTTGATTATTTCCTTCATTTTTATTGAAAATAAATGCCTTTACGATGTGATACGAGATTTGAAAAGGGAGGAAAAAAAAGTTCGGCAAAAGGCGGGATCGAACCCGGGTCGATAGCGTCAAAAAGCCAAGGGCACGCACTTATCCATCTGCCCCGCTGGAGCTGATGTTTTACTGTTATTTTTAACTAAATGTAAATAGACACCCCGTATTTTTTATTCCATAGTAAGGGCAATTCATACAATACATTTAAACTGAGCTACTTTAATACCATCTCCGAACTTTCTACCACGACTCTGCTGTTCTTCGGCTGGTTCTTCCTTTCTGAATTGTTGTTGTGCTTTCTGAATTGTTATTTTGTTTTTTAGACTTGCATTTGCGTTTGTAATTTGTTATTTTGTTTTCAGAATTGTGATCTGCTTTGCACTTCTCGGCCACCGTACATGGCTTTTTTTTTCAACTATTGAATATACTCATGGTAGCTAAACTGAGACATGTATTTCTGATTTTCTCAATATTTTATTGTACTTTTAATGCTGATGATATTTCATGGTGTTTTCAACTTCTCTCTCCTAAAATTTGCATTTAAAAATGATGCTAGACTCAAAAGAATCAGTTTTTGAGATAACGTGATAACACAACGCTCAATCTAATTGCATTGCTCTCTAGGAGAAACAGATGAGATGTTAATAGGATTTGATTTGTTTGTTTGAGACTCTTTGTGACTGTTTCACTAGGATTATGCAGAATAATACATACTGTTCTAGGGAAACGAGTGCAAAGCTTGACACGCTGAAAGTCTAGAGAGATGTTTGTTTAATAAAAAATATGGTAATTACTGCTGAAGAGCAGTGAAAGACCTGCAGTGAATTAGGGCACAAACTAGCACAGGGTTAGATTAACACACATGGTTTAAATATTTCCACACATGCTAGCATAGCAAAATTTACAGTATCTACTAGTTACCATATCAACACTATATAGAGAAAAAAAGTGCACCAAAATTCTAAAATCTTTTGAAGATATCGCTGAACATTTATTTTACCTTAGCTAAAGTCAATTTCTGGCTGAAGTACATTTTTTCATCTCAGTTTTTAGGACTCATTTAAAATGAGGCAAATCTGCTATTATTTGAATCTCCAATCTGTTATTCATCAGTTCAGATAGTTTTTAATGCTTCGATAACTACACTATAAAAAATGACAGTGAATTTAACGGTAAAAGACTGTAAAAATGCTACAGTAAAAACCTGTTAAATTCCGGTTGCACAGATGAGGAACGTTGTAACACTGCGTTACAATGTGCCCCGCTGTTATTAAACTATGCTATTCTATGACATTAGCGATGTAATTTACACTAATTACTTTTATGAATCTTAATGAGAAACCACGAGAAACAGGTGGATAAAGACTGACAGTCAATGTTCAGAAATTATTTCAAGAAATGTAAAGCATTTTGGCATTGTTTTATTTGAAAAAGTTCATTTTAATATTTTAGTTGGTCTTGTATATTTTGTTCATGAGATCAGATAACGTTTTAAGCCGTCATAAGTCATGTTACAATGTGCCCCTACAATGTACCCCACCTACGGGGCATGTTGTCACATTTCACTTCCATTCTTTTGAGGTAAATAAAGAAAAACCTATACACTGTAATTATGAAACAAAGCGACATATTTGTTCTAGACAAGTGTGAAATTACTGTGGATGAAAAATCACACTCTGACCCCCACGTGGATTTACACGAACTGAGAACATTACCCATTTAAATGGGTCGGCTGTGGCAATTTGTTGACCACTGATGCAGTTTTTGGCAGAAGTTTCCATTGACACCAAATATTTTAGATATTTTAGAATATTTAGTGATGTCATGTGCTTATTGAAGCATTGTGACTGTGAGAAATGTGCTTTAAAGGCACAATATGTATGATTTTTTTAATTAAAATATCCAAAAACCACTAGAACAGTGTTATATATCTACGCCTTTGTTTCTTTGTTTATTTTGAATATGCGCCCTCTAGTGGCTAAAAATTACATACTGTGCCTTTAAGTAAATCTATTTCCGAACATAAGTCTTGACCCTCATATTTACTGAAAAGTGGAGAATTTGTGGTATTAAAATCAGTCAGAAGAGAATTCCCTGTCTGGGCATCATCACCTACTTACTAGCTACTAGTCTAGTACTGCAGACTCGTGTGTTGCTCTAGTTCTCTTGAATGGCTTTACTGTAGGATCCCAGAACGAACTTTCATGGCAGAAGAAGCCTGCACACATCTGCAGATAGTGTGGCAGATTGACAGAAGCTGCAGGATTCTGGAGGACAAGCTCTCTGCCTTTATGATATGACTGCTGCGGTTGGATTCATTATACAGCAGCTTGGTCACAAAGACCTTCCCACTGTTTCTGCAAGTCCCAAAGCGACTCCCAGCTGGGTTTGGTTTGGGCTGGGTTCATAAAACCATGCATGCGATGTTTGCTGCCTGTTTTTCATGCATTTCGACATAAACAACACGTCTGCTTCGAGATGTTTATTTCGGCTTGTGTATCGCTGGTGCACAACAGCATTCAAATAAAGCAGGACACTCAGATGAGGGAGAGAATACAATTAGTATTGCATTATTATTTTTGTTTCAATTAAATTAAAATGTTTATGTATTTAACTTGAAGCAATGCAGTTTAAATGTAGGTGAGTGTTCCTTGTCAGTTTTTGCGTCTATATATTTTTCCTTTGATAAAACAAGTTTTGTTTTGGCTTGTTTTTCTCAGAAGGAAAAGCAGATTAGAAATGACATCGACTCTTCTCCACTGTGTTTTCTCCCGTGCTTCAGCGATATCTTTGCCGTTGTTTGTTTCTATCGCTCATCTAGCCACTGACTGAACCGCCAAACATCACATAACACGATGTTTGCACAATGCTTGTTTTCTTTTCTGGATACTCTTGGGTTTGTTGAGTGAAGAAGTTGTCCATTTTAGATACGTGTGCGTTTTTACATTTCAGAATAGCAAGGCTCTCGGAGGGCTAAACCGTGCGTATGAGCATAAAGGGCGTAAATGGTGATGAAGAAAGCTCAGCAAGGCTTTCATTGTTGGTCTGAATCTTGAGGGAATGAAAGCTATTTGCGTTGTTTCTGTGGTTCCTGGACTTCCTTGGGAGGCTTCCAGACGATTCCCAGCTCCCTCAGGAAGACTTCATAACTCAGAGTCAGCGATAACCGCATCAGGAGCAGTGAGAGGAAGAAAATCCTCGTTCTGTATTGTGTGAAGCCTGCAGCCTTACAAACAGCATGTGCTATTGAACTGAGGCTGGTTATGTTCCTGTATTTCTGACCTGAAGAGGACTGTCTTTTCCCCGAAAGTGCTAGGTAATGGCAGTGCATTAGACTAAAACTTACTGGGTATACAGTAAAGCGCTATATAAATCCCTCATTCATTCATTCATTCATTCATATGAACCCACCAAAAGAAAAAAAA
This sequence comes from Sinocyclocheilus anshuiensis, assembly GCF_001515605.1. Lineage (NCBI taxonomy): Eukaryota > Metazoa > Chordata > Actinopteri > Cypriniformes > Cyprinidae > Sinocyclocheilus > Sinocyclocheilus anshuiensis. Next base: position 158,444 of record NW_015548186.1, read on the forward strand.
TGAAACATTTATAAGGCATTTAAAAAAAATAAAAAATCAAATCAAAGCACAAGGGTTAAGGTAAATCCTTTTATTTTAGTCTTGGATTAATACTAATATCCTAAACCTATAGTCTTCCCTTATAAGAGTAACAAATAAGAGAAGAATAGGAAACTCAATATGATCTACACTAAAATGTCAATTCTAATGAATTGTTCTGCCAGCCATGTGGACTGGTTGTTGATTAATTGTAAAAGACTGAAAGGAATGAACTGTAAGTGACTGCTTTGAAGGAGCTGAAGGGAAATGGCATGTCACTTTCTCTTTTTCTTTTTAGCCCCACAGACCGTCCTCTGTTGAGGGTCTGGCCCCGTTTGTCACATGCTTTCAGAGGACGGCCCTCTAACAAACACGCCACCAGCACTCATTAGTTCTGCCTGCTTTAGCACCAACCCTTAACCTACAGCCAGCAGACTTCAAGAAAAACATCGCTTGAATCAAATCAGGAAATTATCTCGGACATTACTGTGTATCAGCATCAGTAAAAGCCTCGTGTGATGTGTTGTAAGAGGAAGGAATTGGCTGTGTGTTTTCCTCTCAGGCCTCTCATTAGTGTTGAGAGATACGCAATTAGCCTCTTAAACACGAGCGTGTAATCCACTCAGATTACCCAGAGAGCTTTGTGCTCAGCACACGATCACTTTAAAGCATGACAACAGGATTTAGGACGCTGCCTTTCAGCTGCTTTCTGGCGCTTTGCGTCGCCTGCGATGACACGTACTGTCTATTGATTTTCTCAGACGTCCTCAGTCTGTTATTTGTTTCGTGTTCAGAATCATGTTCAGAGCAAATAACTGTTTTTCAGATTTTCAGTGCATGACGCAGAAGCCTTGTACAATACGCAACAATTTAATTTACCTCTTTGCACATTTTTTTTTTCTTCTTCAGGCAGATCATCTTTACGGCTGATTTTGGTTTTCTGCCATCATTTACTGATCCTCATGTCATTTCAAACCCAAAGTCTGCAACGCAGCACTAAAGCAGATTTGTACTGAACACTCTTTTACACGCTGGAAATTTTTTTTTTTTAAATTAAAAAACAAAATAAAATATCTGCAGTTAGTTCATGTATTCAGCAGGGTTATTATAGTTACATGAAACAAAAACCATTTAAAACATTTATTGAAACATTACTGAAATGAAGTATAAAAAATTTTTATCTATTTTTATTACTTTTTTTTTAACTATTTTTGAGACATAAATTCAGACACAGAGAACTCAAGTGCACCTAATTCTGATCTAATGCACCTGTAAGTTTATCTATTTTTATCACATTTTTTTTAAACTATTTTTGAGACATAAATTCAGACACAGAGAACTCAAGTGCACCTAATTCTGATCTAATGCACCTGTAATGTAACTTATGAACTGGCATTATGCGTGTGTGTGTGTATTATGTAATGTATTTAATCCCAGATTGTCTCTTTTTCCAGAGACTTGAGTGAGAACTTCATCAAGGCGATTCCTCGAAAGGCCTTCAGAGGAGCGACGGACATCAAGAACCTGTGAGCTCAAGACACGACAGCACAGAGATCACTAAACTAACTAGACTAAACCAACCCATGTTTAACCGTCCTTTCACTGTGTGTTTTACAGTCAGTTAGACAAGAATCACATCAGCTGCATCGAGGACGGAGCTTTCCGCGCACTACGTGGACTTGAAGTTTTGTGAGTATATAAAAACACATGTTTTACAGTCTTTAGCATCCATCATTAATCTGTGTGACAGAGCCTGATCATTCACTGAGATCTCATTCACAATCACAGGACGTCTGATTCTAGCATGAGTACATCTGCGTTTGTTTGCATCGACACTAAAGCTTACAGCATTACAGTTTTTTTTCAACTGCTCACACACAAAATCTTTACTTGTCAGCTTTCAGAAATTGTGTGACAAGGAAAGATTTGGTGTGTAAGCAGTTGAAAAAAACTGTAATGGACTGACTGTGTGTTTTACACGCACCGTTAGAGATGGACAAATGTTTATGATTTCTTGAGGATCATGACTATTCATGAGTTAAATCAGTGATGTTAATTATACATTTTAAATTCCGTGATGTTTATTTAATGCATTTACATACACTGTAAAAAATGACCGTGAATTTAACGGTAAAAGACTGTAAAAATGCTACAGTAAAAACCTGTTAAATGGTTGTGACGAGAGGGGCAGGGCCGAGAGCCGTGGGAACGGAGCGAGGCCGGTGGAGTAATTGCTAATGCGCGACACCTGCACCACTCACCGGTCTCGAGCCCCACGGAGGAGCTCCGGAAGGATAAAAGGATGAACCTCGCGGACGACTGTCGCGCACAAACAGAACCAAAACACAAAATAAAGTCCAGGCCTGGTCCTCTCTCCTCCAACACTGTTGTCGCTCCTTCTTTTATCCTTCCGGAGCTCCTCCGTGGGACTCGAGACCGGTGAGTGGCGCAGGTGTCGC
>NW_015548186.1:161729-171729 GCF_001515605.1 Sinocyclocheilus anshuiensis
GAGTAATTGCTAATGCGCGACACCTGCGCCACTCACCGGTCTCGAGTCCCACGGAGGAGCTCCGGAAGGATAAAAGAAGGAGCGACAACAGTGTTGGAGGAGAGAGGACCAGGCCTGGACTTTATTTTGTGTTTTGGTTCTGTTTGTGCGCGACAGTCGTCCGCGAGGTTCATCCTTTTATCCTTCCGGAGCTCCTCCGTGGGACTCGAGACCGGTGAGTGGCGCAGGTGTCGCGCATTAGCAATTACTCCACCGGCCTCGCTCCGTTCCCACGGCTCTCGGCCCCGCCCCGCCCCTCTCGTCACAATGGTTAACGGTAAATTCCCCTACTATATATGGTGAAAAACTGTATTGAACATTACATGTATTGGACATTCATTTTACGGTAGTATACTGTTTTTGGAAGTGAAAAAAGGAATTGACATTCCCAGAATTCCCTGCGTTACATTTCAAATTTGTTGTTTTTTTTGGTTGAAATAACTGTTTCTTCTTAGTTTTTTCTTAGCAGTTTTGTATATTAGGGTTGTGTGTTACACCTAATGTACAAAACAGATTTCAGTACTTCAATAGGTTGGTATATTAACATTATATCAGTTTATGAAATTACGGTATTTAACTGTAAATTTAAGTTAAAACCATAAATCCTAAAACGTTGCTACTGTATTTTTTACGGTAAAAATTCCGGCAACCACAGCTGCCTTTTTTTTACCGTAAATTTTACGGAATTTTTTTTACAGTGTAGTTAGACATTACAGTGTTTCATCTTATTCTGTGTGGTTTCACATTTCAGCTCATTTGGAAGGTTTTCTTGACTTCATCCTCAATTTAACCTAACAGTGAAAACCTGTCATCATCCAGTCACTGCATTTTCTTTGTTTTGCTGAGGGCAAATGACAAGCACATCATAAAGTGTTTACAAATGTAATCTATTTACATCACAAGCCTTGAGAGGCTATACGTCAGCTTGTGTGAGACAAAATGTATGTTTTTTGTATAATAGTATATTGTCATAGCATGTTTTGGTGTGGTTTAGTGTGGGCTTAGGTTAGGAGCTCAAAAATATCAATATAATAGTACAATTTAACTATACAAATACATAGTAATATACAGCAAATATAAAAGATTACATATAATATAAAGCCTTTTGCATTTTAAAAACAAATCCTTTTGTTTTTTAGATATTGTCAAAGTATATCCAAAGTACAAAAATGTTAAATGCTATGTACAAATAGTTATGAATTCTTAAGAGATCAGGCTGGATTATTTCATGCTGAACTGGTTCATAATCAGAAGTGATGATCAGTGGGAACAATCATTAATAGTCTCTCTGATGTTTCGCAGAACCCTGAACAACAACAACATCAGCAGCATCCCAGTGTCCAGCTTCAACCACATGCCCAAGCTCAGGACCTTGTGAGTGACACAAATGGTGCTTTTCCACTGCATGGTATGGCACGGTACGGTTCGGTACGGTTCACTTTTGGGGGGTTTTCCACTGGGTACAGTACCTGGTACCTGGTACTTTTTTAATACCACTTCGGTTGGGGTTCCAAGTGAACCGTACTGTTACCAAAACGTGACGTGTAAACTCTGCTGATCACGGATTGGCCGGAGAGAATCGTCACTACCTCCGTCACTGAACTTGCGACACAAACACAAAAGAACCGCTAGATTTAACTCAGCGCAGCCAGCGAAGGATCGAGCGCAACTGTTTTGAACAAGCGCGCCTTTTTTAACAACCAAAAAGTGGCTGTTCCCCCTGTTGAGGAAGTACAGACGTTCCTCTCGTTGATAGCAGAGGAGTGGATCCAGCGAGAGCTTGATGGGGCGATGCGGAATGAAAAAGTTTTTTAGGAGTCGCGGCAGTAGAGGCGGCGCAACTATAACCACATGTGAATAATCCCACCCACACACACAGACAGTGTCATTCCCCACAATCCTGGCAGGACGGCGGAGGCCACACGGCTCTGCCAGAAGCCACAGTCAGTAATTGACACACACACACACACACAGAAATAAACACACACTGTTTTTATGAAATGTATATTCTGCTATATTTCTCTGGAATTTGTGAACTGTTTTACCACAAGGAGCTTCTTTCTCATTTTGTTCTGGTTTATTTATTTATTTATTTTGTTATTCACGTACAGATTTATGCTATGAAATGGACAGGTTTCCATTAAATATAAATTCAGTAATATAAGTGAAGTTTTAGAGAATGAAATCCAGACCCCGTGACTGCAGTCAGCTTGTATGTTCCCCGTTTCTGTTTAATGTTTTGAAACAGTATGTGGACATGTGGACCCCATCAGCATGTGTCCTCCTTTACCTAACAGAAAAAAGACCCTTCTAATCAGATCGTGGAGTTACTGGGTAAAGATAATTGGCTATTGGCATTAGTAGCAAAGCTCAGTGACAGGCTTAGCACAGCATGAGTTTCTATGTTGGTCCAGACGGGTTTATGCTGGCAGGAGCTGATCTGGTGTTGGACCAGCATGGCTTTTCTGCTAAAGCCGGCTGAGTTTAATCTAGTCAAGAAGCCTGGTGGGAGACCAGTACCCAAAACACAAAAATGATCTGCTGCTGCTTTTATTAGCCGAGCTCTGAGCAAACACCATTGTCGGCCTGGTTAAAAGAATAGTTGACCTAAAAACAAACATTAGCTGAACATTTTCTCAACCTCAGGCTAGCCAAGGTGAAGATTTGTAGAAATGTAGCATTGCATCAGTGTCTCAGCAATGGATGCTCTGCAGTGAATGGGTGCCGTCAGAATGAGAGTCCAAACAGCTGATAAAAACATCACAATAATCCACAAGTAATCCACACCACTCCAGTCCATCAGTTAACATCTGGAGAAGACAAAAGCTGAAACAAATCCAGCATTAAGACGTTTTTAACTAAAATACGAGTCTATAATCCATAATAACGCTTCCTCCAGTGAAAAAGTCCATCTCCTGTTGTCTCTCACATCAAAATCCAGCCACATATTTGTTTAGAGCTGTTTTGGCTTGTAAACGGTGCTTGATCTGTGCAGATTTCTCTCCTGATTCAGACCAGACCACTTTTTCACTGGAGGAAGCAAGATTATGGATTATGGACTCATATTTTAGTTAAAAGCGTTTTAATGGATTGGATGGATTGATGGATGGATTTGTTTCAGCTTTTGTCTTCTCCAGATGTTAACTGATGGACTGGAGTGGTGTGGATTACTTGTGGATTATTGTGATGTTTTTATCAGCTGTTTGGACTCTCATTCTGACGGCACCCATTCACTGCAGAGCATCCATTGCTGAGACACTGATGCAATGCTACATTTCTACATAACTGATTTGACAGATTTTTTTCAGCAAATTTTCGTTTGTTTTTTTTGCATGAACTAATATTCCTTTATCCTCAGGTTAAAAAGAATTGCATAAAAGCATAACATTTATGCTGCCATTTTCCCACCTTCAGCCGTTTACATTCCAACAACCTGAACTGCGACTGCAATCTGGCCTGGTTGTCGCAGTGGTTGCGCGAGCGGCCGACCATCGGTCTGTTCACCCAGTGCAGCGCTCCAGCTCCGATACAAGGACTTAATGTAGCCGAGGTCCAGAAACACGAATTCAGCTGTTCAGGTAAACAAGCCTTCCAGTCTCTTCACCCGACACCAGCCTCTGCTGCATTGCACTCATCCGAAGTGAAGAACAATGCTGCACACTTTATTACTCATAACCTCTTCTTATTCAATGCAAATGTGCCTCTGCAGGTCAGTCTGAAGACGCTGCTGTTCAGTCGTGTAGTTTTGTCACGGGCTCGTGTCCGGCCGTCTGCACCTGCAGTAATAATATTGTGGACTGCAGAGGGAAAGGACTGACGGCGATCCCGGCCAGCCTGCCCGACAGCATGGCAGAGATGTAAGATCCTGTAGCTCAAACAGTAGAACATAGTGCAAGCAATGCCAAGGTTGTGGGTTCAGTTCCCAGGAAATGCATCAAATGTCCACCTTGAATGCAATGCAAGTCAGTTTGGAAAACACAAACTGATCTAAAAACCCACAAAGGCCAATATAATATAAATCGTTTCTGAATGTTAAACCCGACTCGGTCTCAAGGATCGGGATCGGTGCCGATCAAGCATTTTTGATTGGTATCAGCTCTCCTCAGCCCAATCCTTATTTTGCTATGGGTTGTGTCTTGCTTCGGATTTGATTAACGGACTGGCGTTCTGACACCCCTAGCTTCATGCTTTCTAACCATATCTCCACTTTTGTACCTTTATGTTGCAATCATTCTGCTTATTGTACATTTAAAATATAATAAGTTTACATCACTAGTCCCATATTCTACCAATGTCTTTATACAGTATGCGCAAATATATACATATAGAGAGTGTATCATATTTATGTATACACACACACACGTATTACGTTTACTATCTGAACAACACTTGATTGCATTGATTGTAATAACTTTAATGTACTTGGATTGTGCATAAAACACTAGGAATATACAAGTATCGGATCGGGACTCGGTATCGGTAGATACTCAATATTCAACGACTCAGATTGGGGGCACAAAAAACCTGATCGGGACATCCTTATTCAAAACATTCTTTTTTAAAATGTCTAAAAAAATCTAGATAATACAAACTTTTGGGGAACATCTCATTTTATCATTTTGCAGACATTTTGGGAATATTTCTTTTGAATGTTGTCTAAAAGTAGTAACATTTAAAAACTGTTAGATTAAAGTTCCTGTAATTCAAACAGTAGAGTATGATGCAAGCAACACCAAGGTTGTGGGTTCAGTTCCCAGGAAATGCATGAACTAAAGAAATGTATACCGTGAATGCAATATAAGTTGCTTTGGATGAACTAAAATCACACAAAATATACTAAAAACACACAAAAGCCAATATAATGTGAAGAATTTCTGAAAGTTCTTAATTTAGTTTTTTGAATGTTTAAATGAATGTTAGGGGAACATTCCATTCTATCATTTTGCAAATGTGATGAGAATATTTCATTTGAATATTCTCTGAAAGTAGTAACATTTGAGAAAAACAAGTTAAAGTTCCAGTAATTAAAATGGTAGAGTATGACGCATGCAACACCAAGGTTGTGGGTTCAATTCCCAGAAAAGGCATGAACTGAACAAATGTATTTCTTGAATGCAATGCAAGTCAGTTTGGATAAAAGCATTTGCTAAATGCAAAAGTTTGAGCTTCTGAGGTGCTGTAGTAAAACACAAAGGCCAGTATAATGTGAATAAGCAGCATGCACACACACACACACACACACACACTCACACACACACACTCACACACACACACTATTATGCCGCACTACTTCCAGACGTGAGAGAAGGAACTACAGCTACTTGTGATCTGTCGATTACAGTTGCATGATCTACAGCAGATGTATTTGGACACGCTTGCAGAGACTGAAAAGCTCAGTCTGCAGAGAGACGACCACAGGAATGTGCTGTCTGGAATCACTGCAATCCAAAGAATGTAAATTGTGTTTCTATATTTCCTAGCGAGTGCCCTGCTTTTGAAGAGAAGGGGAATTCTGCAAGTGTTCAGGTCAAACTGTTATTGCCTGTGGCTCTGAAGGCACTAAATGACCCTGACAAATGACTTTCCTGTTTTAAATGAGGCTTTTTCGACTGAAAACAACTGCTTTCTTCACAGCGCTGTGGCCTGAACCTGCAGGGTGTGCCATTAAAACAGACCCTTAAAAACTCCCCCACAGACACTAATGACATCCAAACCCGACAGAAAGACGCACCGCATCCGCCTTCATCAGCACTGCTGATGTTCAGTCTGTTCTCCAAGCTTCTGCCACAAGACATAGTTTGCCATCAATGTTTCCTATGACAGCTCATTCCATCCAGGCCACAGAAATCATACACACATGGGAGTTCAGTCTACTTTTGGAAGAATTACTGTATGTAGCATGTTTATTATTTTAGAAAAAGCAAATGTTTCTCAATCAGTTTGTGATTGGACTCTACTTGTCAGTCAACTTGCAAATGGACAATATACATTAAGGCTGGAATTCACTACACAATTTTAAAAATCTGAACAGATTTCAAACACTAGGCATCACACACTTGCCGACTTTGTAAATGGTTAAAGAGAAAAACTGGGTGTCATACATTAAATGACTGAATATATCACACACTACCAGACCTTTACAACAAACTCATGCAGAAATATGTTCTAAAATCAGTCCTACATATCAAACATGCTTGATCTCCTCCAACTGGACTGAATCATAGTCTGAAGATAAAAAATAAGCATCCATGTCTGTTATACACTAATCCTTCATTGTGCTGTGGGGGTTGAGCACTAGCAAGACCGAAACAAAATGACTGTCTTCTGGAAACAAGCTGAAAACCTGAAGTAGCTAGAAAGCCATTTCTACTGATCCAATAAACCTGGTAATGAACCGAACAGAAACTCCAGAGAGAGACTGCTGGTGCACAGATACACTCAAGACTTCGGCTGATATGGAGTGTGTCTGTGGCTTCTGCTCATGTGGATTTGAGATGGCAGTGAGACAAAGCAGAGAGCAAAAACATGTCAATGTTGCAATAACGCCTACATTTTTCTGTTTTTTTTTTTCTTTTCGCAGACGACTGGAACAGAACGGCATCAAATCCATCCTTACAGGAGCATTTTCTCCTTATAAGAAACTGCGCAGAATGTAAGTTTGCAGCAGTTGAGAAAACACAACACTCCTCTGATGTGCGCAACATACTTTTATAGACATTATGGTCACTAAGGTGACAGCCAGATCAAATTCAAATGTATTGATTAGACTTGTTCATACAGAATCCAGTTTAATCAGTCATATAAAACTCGGGCAGATGCTGGAATCGTCTGTACTGACTTGTAACCTGCTCTAAATGAACAGCTGGAGCCAAAGTTGATGTGGTAGACCACCTTGAACCAGCAGAAACCAGCCTGACCAATTTAAACAGTGTGACATTCACTCTCTTTCAAGATGATATGCAGCACGGCTTGTGAAAAGCCATATCCACAGCACTCTGCAAATTCCCATCGCATCTCGTTCAGGAGTATTTTCTCTCTGACTGTTTGCCGTGCTGTACTGGCGTGTGGTTTGGTGGCTAGACCGCAGGCTTATTAAAGTCTTCTCCAGGGCCTGTAATGCCTGCCGTTTACTAATAGTCCTCACCACAGCGCCACCACAGCAGGGCTGGAGGTTCAGAGCTACACATTTACATACCTACAGCCACACGAGCCGAAAACAGTGTGATACAGGCCAGTTCTCTTCACTTCTCATCATCTACTGAAGCGTGTCTTCATTCTTCTCTGTCTCTCTTTACAGAGATCTCAGCAACAACCAGATTTCTGAGCTCGCTCCTGACGCCTTCCAGGGCCTGCGCTCCCTAAACTCACTGTGAGTGTGTGTGTGTGTTTTTGTGACAAATGAGGACATAAATTTGTATAATGACAAAGGTATGACAGGTATTACAAGGAGAAGGTGACTTTTCAGGACATTACCCCATGTCCCCACTTTTCAAAACGCTTATAAATCACACAGAATGGAGTGTATTGAAAATCTGAAATAGCACAAAGTTTCCTGTAAGGAGTAGGTTTAGGGGTAGGGTTGGTGTAGGGCAATAGAATATACGGTCTGTACAGTATAAAAACCATTACGCCTATGGGATGTCCCCACTTTTCACAAAAACAAACCTGTGTGTGTGTGTGTGAGTGTGTGCGTGAGTGAGTGTGTGTGAGTGAGTGAGTGAGTGAGTGAGTGAGTGAGTGAGTGAGTGAGTGAGTGAAGTGTGTGCGTGAGTGCGAGTGAGTGTGTGCGTGAGTGTGTGCGTGAGTGAGTGTGCATGAGAGTGTGCGTGAGTGAGTGTGAGTGTGTGTGTGAATGAGTGTGTGTGTGTGTGTGTGCTTGAGTGTGAGTGTGTGTGCGTGTGTGTGCTTGAGTGTGAGTGTGTGCGTGAGTGAGTGTGCATGAGAGTGTGCGTGAGTGAGTGTGAGTGTGCGTGTGTGTGAGTGAGTGTGTGTGCGTGTGTGTGCTTGAGTGTGAGTGAGTGTGTGTGCGTGTGTGAGTGTGCGCATGAGAGTGTGCGTGAGTGAGTGTGAGTGTGTGCGTGAGTGTGCGTGTGTGGGCGAGCAGGCCTATGGTTGACACCCTCTCATTAGCATGTTGTGCAGAGGAAAAATACATGCGGAACTACATTCAGAAATAAATGAGTCATTAAAAGAAAACAGTTAGGATGAGTTTAGCATTTCCTTAAACATTTTCCATTTGTCCACAAATTAATTGTATTTATTTTACTACTTTCATCACACATTTAATTATTTATATATGTAGTTAAACAAGATTACGTGTATTTATACACACATTTATTTATTTATTTGCGTATTTATTTATTTATACACACATTTACTTATTTATTTGTGTATTTATTTGTTTTTAATTTGTGTGTGTGTGTGTGTGTGCTGTATATACGGTAACCAAAGTGATGTACAGAACGCTATTTGTATCTCTGTATGTGTTGTTTGTACTGAACGATATTTGTATCTCTGTATGTATCTCTGTATGCGTTCAGTTTGTACTAAACGATGTTTATACGCTGTCATTTTTAATTCAATTCCTTCAATTTAAGATTTTATAAGTCAGCGGATTTATCCACAGATCTGGTTACATTTTTTTTCTTGAAGTGTGCATGGAATTAAAACTTATGCAACCTGTTTCGTAAATGCATCTTATGGATCTTATTGTGAACAATTTATCCATGCACATGTTCCAATTTTTTTTACATCACACAATATGGAAAAAAACAAAAGATCTGTTGCTACTTTTGTTTCATCGCAAACCTTAAAGAATCTGTTTATCCAAAAATGAAAATTTGCTGAAAATGTATTCATGCTCAGGCCATCCAAGATGTAGATGATTTTGTTTCTTCTTCAGGTTTGTAGAAATGTAGCACTGCATCAGTGTCTCAGCAATGGATGCTCTGCAGTGAATGGGTGCCGTCAGAATGAGAGTCCAAACAGCTGATAAAAACATCACAATAATCCACAAGTAATCCACAGCACTCCAGTCCATCAGTTAACATCTGGAGAAGACAAAAGCTGAAACAAATCCAGCATTAAGACGTTTTTAACTAAAATATGAGTCCATAATCCATAATAACGCTTCCTCCAGTGAAAAAGTGGTCTGATCGGAATCAGGAGAGAAATCTGCACAGATCATGCTCCGTTTACAAGCCAAAACAGCTCTAAACAAATATGTGGATTTGTTATTTACAAACACACAGCTTTTGTCTTTTCCAGATGTTAATTGATGGACTGGATTACTTGTGGATTATTGTGATGTTTTTATCAGCTGTTTGGACTCTCATTCTGACGGCACCCATTCACTGCAGAGCATCCATTGCTGAGACACTGATGCAATGCTACATTTCTACAAACCTGATGAAGAAACAAACTCATCTACATTCTTGGAGGTGGAGTAAATTTTCATTTTTGAACGAACTATCCCTTTGATGCAAAAAATAAATAAATATCCCCTTTTCTTCTTTGAACTAATTTCAGCTGCTAAAGTCGCACATTTCAACACCAGAAATGTATTTCTAATGTGTACCAAGGAAATTGCATATTTTAATATCAGTCAGTTGTTTCAGGGCTAAAGGCTTGTTCCAGCACTGTGCCGATGCTGCGGTCGGTCCTGAGATCTGCAGCTCTGTTTATTCCTCCGAGCGCTCATGTATGATCTTTAGCAGTAAGCATGTGTGTATGTGGTCTTCTGCTGACTGTCTCTCTGATGTTCAGGGTTCTGTACGGCAACAAGATCACTGATCTGCCCAAAGGAGTGTTTGACGGACTCTACGCCCTCCAGCTGCTGTGAGTGTGAGAGCCTCCTCCAGAGCGAGATTTCATTGCACGGTGGTTGCGCAAGAGTATAGAGCCATAAAATCAACGTGGACGGAACAGCTCAGATCATTTGGTTTCGGAAGAATTTCCCCCA
>NW_015548186.1:173303-178105 GCF_001515605.1 Sinocyclocheilus anshuiensis
ACACTCACTCACACACACATTGACATGTTTCTTCAACAGATGGCAAGCTGCAATTCTAACCATCATTACTGAAGTGATGTTATATGTGAAGAGCTGTATGAATATCGCTGTAAACGCGGCTAGATGAGCTGAATGCCCAGCAGAGAATGTGACTGCACATGGATGTTGATAAGGTGAATGTGTTTGTGTCACTGCAGTCATTTGGCCCAGAATCCCTTCATCTGTGACTGTAATCTGAAGTGGCTGGCTGATTACCTGCGCTCCAACCCCATCGAGACCAGCGGCGCCCGATGCACCAGCCCTCGCCGGCTCGCCAACAAACGCATCGGCCAGATCAAGAGCAAGAAGTTTCGCTGCTCCGGTAAAACACTGCCGCTTCAGCCTTCAACACCACAAACCGTCACTGTGTAAACCTCAAACTCTATACAATATTCAAAACTTCATTATGTTTATTCACAAAACCATCAAACACATCCATTACACACTGTGATTCATCAAAAACAATACGACCGTGACCTCTTACTGTACTGAATGAGTACAGTCTGCAGGTTAAAACACTATCACATTATAGCAGCTACTGAATATACACTAGCAGTTTGGAATAATTAGTATTTTTGGAAGAAGTCTATTCTGCTCACCAAGGCTGCATTTATTTGATCAAAAATACAGTAAAAATTGTGAAATAATATTACCATTTAAAATAGCTGTTTTTCATGTAAATATCTGTTAAACTGTAATTTATTTCTGTGATCAAAGCTGAATTTTCAGCATCATTACTCCAGTCTTCAGTGTCACATGATCTTCAGAAATCATTCTAATATGCTGATTTGCTGCTCGAGAAACATTTCTGATTATCATCAATGTTGAAAACAGTCGTGCTGCACAATATTTTTGTGGAAACCATGATCCATTTTATTTTTCAGGATTCACAGATGAATAGAAAGATTCAAAGCGTTTATTTTAACATTATAACTTTTAGCGTTAACATTATAACTTTACTGTCACTTTTGATCAATTTCACACAAAGAAGGTTCCTTGAGCAACATATTAAATTGTAATAATGTTTCACAACAGCACTGTTTTTACTGTATTTTTGATCAAATAAAAGCAGCTTTGTGAGCAAAAGAGACTTCTTACATTCTGAACAGCAGTATATACTGCATATTTTGTGCTTACAGTGTTGTTTTGGCAATGACAGATTGTGATCAGCTACCATTTATTACAAATGGTTTCCAGTACATCATGTTTTGTTTTGGAAAATGAATCATATACAGGAATTTTGAACGACAATATTTTCTGTGCTGCATACAGTGCTTGAATGCAATGCTTGATACTGAGAAGCTCAGGAAAATACAGTTTGCAGAGCTGATTCTCAAACATGCACTGTGTCCAAGAAAGCCTCTACACAACAGCTGGTGAAATGGATTGATGCACATACCAACACACAAGCCAGACAAATGTAAAATCTAAATTTTTCATGCTGTACCACTGCATACATACTACGCAAAAACAGCCTGTACAGTAACACTCCGTACTTTATCTCTGTTGCCTTCCATCATTGACACAGTCGATTTTCCAAAGCTCATCTGTGAATGCATTTGTATTCTGAGATGCTGATGGTGTATGATTAGTTTTGGTGATTATTGTCTTCTTGTGTTTCCATCACAGCCAAAGAGCAGTATGTTATCCCAGGTGAGTGTGCGCCGCATTCATTAACATGACACGAAGCCTTGGTTTGCGAGGCTCTGCTCAAGCGGCTGGAGGATGACCGTGTTGTGTTTGCTGCAGGAACGGAGGACACCAGGCTGAGCTATGACTGTAATAATGACCCCGTCTGTCCAGCCAAATGCCGCTGTGAGTCCAACGTAGTGGACTGCTCCAATCTACGGCTGAACCGCATCCCTGAGCACATCCCAGCATCCACCACTGAACTGTAAAACAGCAAACACTTCACACCTGCCAATGAATGCCAGGAGTCTCCCTTACAAATATTAACCATGGTTTCATTTTAGTAAAAGTGTAGTAACCATGCTTTTTTTGGTGTATTGATTATCATTTGTATAACAGTTTTACTACAAATACCATGGTTAAACTATGGTATGATTAGCAAAACCATGGTTAATTTGTGGTTACCATGGTTTAAATACAGAGTTCTGGCATGAAACTCTAGATAGTTCTAACTCAATCTGACCTAATGACATCATTATCATATGGCACAGCTGATTGGTTCTCTCCTGTATCGGTAGCCAATGAGCTCGCTGCTCAACATTCAAATATATGACTAGTGTTTGCTGTAGCAGTTGCAGCTTGCTTCAGAAACCCTCCACCTTCCCCAGCTCCACCTGTATAGATCTGCTATGAGGTGATTCATGTATGCTATATGGGGGTTATTTTATGTATGTTATATGTGCAGTAGCAGTATTTCTTATATGCTCACAGCAGCATGTTGTGGATGTATTGGCAATAGCATATATATCTTAATAGGTCTTGTGTGCAGATCTATTCCAACAAGACCAAATACATTAACATTGTCATGTACATTACCATGCCAATCCCTCCGAGTTGTCATGACAGAACTGTTTTAACCATGTTTTTTTGGTTTTGTTAGTAAGCCCTGCTAAAAAAACAACAACAAAAAAAACAATAGAAACCATCTCAGAAATTCTAATGGTTTCCACTACAAATACCATTACAAGCTTTTAACCATTAAAACCATTAAAAAGGGTTTCCTGCAGTGTGTTTTGGGACGCATTCTATTAGGATTTAATGGTTTTAACAAGCCACCAATAGAAGGTGACCAGTTACCAGTAGAGACTAATTACAGTTTCCGTTAAAACCAATATAATTCCCATTATAACCAGTAAAACCATTTCAGCAGGGAAACCATGGTTAATTTTCGTAAGGGCTGTTTATGTTATTTCATCGCGTTCTTCCATGTGCTTTCTCCAGGCGTCTCAACAATAACGAGATCACGGCGATAGAGGCCACAGGTGCTTTCAAGACGCTTTCTCACCTGAAGAAAATGTAAGTACGCCGCTCTCTCATCCGTGTGACACTCTGGTCCTGATGCTCCAATGACATTATGGTTTGATCTGCAGAAACCTGAGCAACAATAAGATCTCAGAGATCGAGGATGGGGCATTTGAGGGAGCGTCTCCGGTCAATGAGCTGCACCTGACGGCGAACCAGCTGGATTCAGTGCACAGCGGGATGTTCAGAGGACTGGACGGCCTGCGCATGCTGTGAGCCCAGCTTCCATCAAAAACCAATCAGATTTGAATCAGCCATAATATATGGTTTTCTTTGTGCGAATTCCTCTTCACGTCTTTCTGTTCTAGAATGCTGCGCAACAATCGCATCAGCTGCATTCACAACAACAGTTTCACGGGCTTGCACAACGTCCGTCTGCTGTCGCTCTACGACAACACGCTGACCACCATCACACCCGGAGCCTTCGACACGCTGCAGAGCCTCTCAACCCTGTACGAGCCAAACACACATTGGCAGAAATCCTGAGAAGGAGTTTAGCATATGGTGGTAGAGACAGATGTTTCCTGTAGTCAATAACTCGAGCCGGATCATTCCTGGGAAGCCGTGCCATTGGAGCCTGACGGTTTCTTCAATAGTCTTTGAGTTGATTTAACTGTATTCTCCTCATTTATTGGTATCATTTGACTTTCAAAAGCTTAAGGGCCTTTCACACCGAGTGCGAGTAAAGGGTTAGTTCACCCAAAGATGAAAATTAGATTTAGATGAAAAATGATTATTCACCCTCAAGCCATCCTAGGTGTATATGACTTTCTTCTTTGAGACGAAAACAATCGGAGTTATATTATAAAATGTCCTGGCTCTTCCAACCTTTATAATGGCAGCGAATAGTGGTCAAACCCAATAAAGTGCATAAATCCATCATAAAAAGTGCTCCACATGGCTCCAGGGGATTAATAAAGGCATACCTGTCAACATTTGGGTACCAAAATCCGGGAGACGGGAGGGTGTAGTGTTGGAAGTCAAAAGTATCAGATATTAGATTAATTTAAACAATAATTATCAAACAATTCTATTCATTTAGTAACATATAAATGTATCTTAGTGAAGGCTATATCTTTAGATTTTCATCATTCATTATCTTCATTAAACCACATTTACAACTGTGTTTTCTGCGTAAAAATAAGGTATGATTTTGGCTTTGGTCTAAACAAAATGAGTAGAAGGGCTTATTGAAAAATGCAAGTTAATTCTCTGCCAGCAGGTGGCGCTTTCGGAACAGCAGAAATATAGCCGTTTCTCCTGTAACCGCAGTAAACAAAGCAGCACAGCACCTGACTTTGAAACTTGCAGTGCTCATATTTAATTAATTAAACCATATCCTTTTGAAGTGTAAGCTATATTTCAATTCTTGTCTTTCTGTCCCCAAATTGAAGACGCTGTACTATTTTGGACTTTTTATGGCCTTAAATCTGAAACAGACCAAAAATAGTTATAGTTATAGAATGAGCCTGAATGCAAGCCTTTAAACAATCTGATGATTAGTGACAACATGATGAAATTTACTCCCATAATTCACACAAAGCATGATGGGATGTAGGAAAAAGGTAGATACCTGACATTATGCTGCACCTTACAATACAGATCCAGTGTTGGGCGTAATGAATTACAAAATAATACTCCATGGAAAGAGAACTTTATTGTTTAGGACAAGCTTGGCGCTGCAGAGGTGGCTAATTAATATCTTTGTGTGTGTGTGTGTGTGTGTGTGTGTGTGTGTGTGTGTGTGTGTGTGTGTGTGGGGTGATGTGAGA
>NW_015548186.1:178136-178950 GCF_001515605.1 Sinocyclocheilus anshuiensis
AGAAACCTGTTGGCCAACCCGTTCAACTGTAACTGCCACCTGGCGTGGTTGAGCAGCTGGCTGAGGAATCGTAAGATTGTGACGGGAAACCCGCGCTGCCAGCGGCCGGCGTTCCTCAAAGAGATTCCCCTGCAGGACGTGGTCTTACCAGACTTCCGCTGCCAGGAGGGTACACGCTCTTCTCTTCATAAAGATTGATTTGACACACTGTTTTCACAGTAGGATGATTCACTGCCTGTGTGTCTGTGATGTGGGCAGATCAAGAGGAGGCGAGCTGCATGCCGCCTGTTCAGTGTCCCTCAGAGTGCACCTGTCTGGAGACCGTGGTGCGCTGCAGCAACAAACACTTGCGCGTCTTACCCAAAGGAATCCCGCGCAACGTCACCGAGCTGTGAGTCAACGCTCTGAGCACCATCACACTGTCTTCTGTCTTTGTATCGTTTCCAGTATCAAGGAATACATTTTTGCCTCAGAAAAGGGAGGAAATCACAGCCAATCAGAGCTTATGTCATGTTACAGTTTTTTTCAAAATGCTTACACACAGTTTTTGAAACTATGGGCCATTTCTCAAAACTCTACACACAAAACCACAAAACACACACATTTACATTTACATTTAGTCATTTAGCAGATGCTTTTATCCAAAGCGACTTACACATGAGCACAATAAAAGCAGTCAAAACTAACAAAAGATCAACCATATATAAGTGCAAATGACAAGTCTCGGTTAGCCTAACGCAGTACACGTAGCAAGGTGTGTATATATATATATATATATATATATATATACAGGTGCATCTCAATAAATTAGAAT
>NW_015548186.1:179057-181757 GCF_001515605.1 Sinocyclocheilus anshuiensis
AGAATAGAAAGTGCTAGAGGTAGAGAGTCAAATAAAGGTGGAACAGATGTGTTTTTAGTCGTTTCTGAATATGCATATAAGCCAAGTCAGAAAGTCAGCTTTATTTATAAAGCGCTTTGTACAATATACATACAATTTAAGCAGAAATGCAAGGGGGTAAAAATAATTTCTTTCTAAAAAAAAAAGAGAATTTTGATTACTAAGTGAACAAATGATGTATAAGTGCTTTCACACATAATCACTGTGTGTAGGTCATCAGTAAATGAGTGTGGCATTAAAATGGCAGTGTTTCCCAAATTAAACAAAAGAGCTGTTATTTTCAAATGATGTGTGCAATGTAGAAAACTGTGTTTACAGTTTTGCAAGAAGTTTGTTTTACAATATCCAACTCCAAGAGTTTAAAGCATGTGATGTGCATATAGTTTTGCAGACTTGGTCTAAAGATTAGATATATTACTGTTTCAATGAGTGGGCCTCAAGTACCACTTTTAGTGTCTAAGCAATTAAAAAAAAAACTAATTATAATTATTAAAAATTATACACTACTACTACTAATTAATAGTCCTCAGCAACTGTTTTGTTTATGCTATTTAATTGAATTTGTTTGGTCATTAAATGATAAATGTCTAATTTAACTAATAAATTCTTATCAAATAAACTAAAAAAGTTTGTTTTACAATATCAAACTGAGTTTAAAGCATGTAATGTGCTTATAGTTTTGCAGACTTGGTCTAAAGATTAGGTATATTAGTGAATGGTTTCACTAAGTGGGCCTCAAGTATCACTTTTAGTGTCTAAGCAATTTAAAAAAAAACTATAATGTGGATCAAGATGAGGACCAATGAGATTTCACAGTGGGCAGAGCTACTAGAGCAATTCAGAGATAGAAAAACCAAGCAGGTTTTTCTATCTCTAAAGGTTAAGATTACCATAAATGCAAAATCTTTCTTGTTATCAGTAAGAGGGTTGTAAATGGTGTGGTTGGTGGTCAGAGCTGTAGTGTGTGTGTGTGTGTGTGTGTGTGTAATGAGAGTGGTTTTCAGTGGGAGTGACACACACAGAGCGTCAGCAGATGCCTGTCATTCCTCCGAGCGTGAAAACCTCTCATTTGGCCAGAGCTCTCACTGACTCTAGCCAGGTGTGCTGCGCTCTCAGCCCGTCATTAAAGCTTCGCCTCCTATCAAAACACCACGAGCAGGTGTTGAGTGGAGCGTCAGTCCTGCCCCACACCCAGCAGACTTTCTCACACACACACACACACACACACACACACACAGGTTTGTTTTTGTGAAAAGTTGAGATACTGTAAATATGTAGATGGTTTTAACAGTGAGTTTGTGTCTGCAGGTATCTGGATGGAAACCAGTTCAGTGTGGTGCCAAAGGAGCTGTCCAACTTCAAAAACCTGCAGCTAGTGTACGCCTCGCTCTTACTGTTCAACACACGTGTGTAATGGAGAAGATGTCATCTTGGTTTGATGGCCATGTTGTGATCTTTCATTTCAGAGACCTGAGTAACAACAAAATCAGCTCACTGACCAACTCTTCGTTTGCCAACATGAGTCAGCTGACGACGCTGTAGGTCTTCCACAGCATTAATGACACGCTGAGACCGCTGAGTCCGCTGAGACACTGACATCTCACTGCAGGATTTGTCTGATTTTGTCCTGCAGGATCCTGAGCTATAACGCTCTGCGCTGTATCCCGACTCTGGCGTTTGGAGGTCTTCAGTCGCTCCGCTTGCTGTACGTAGATCTTTATGAACTAAAGCTGCCTTTCCATTGTCTCCAGCACTCGAGTGTGATTGTGGCAGGCAGTCGCATGAAGCTTTCAAACTGATTGTGAAGCAGCTGTTTCTTATTCAAAACAGTAAAATAAATCAATTATGAATGAATGAATATATCCCCCCAAAAAAAGACTGTCAATTAGTTAAAAGAAAAGGTTTTCTAGGGTTATTAATATAAATAATTCTGTTCATATTTTAAAATCATTTTTATTATGTTTAATGAATAACATTTCTGGAAAAATGGTTTATATACAGTGGGTACGGAAAGTATTCAGACCCCCTTCAATTTTTCACTCTTTGTTATATTGCAGCCATTTGCTAAAATCATTTAAGTTAATTTTTTTTCCTCATTAATGTACACACAGCACCCCATATTGACAGAAAAACACAGAATCGTTGACATTTTTGCAGATTTATTAAAAAAGAAAAACTGAAATATCACATGGTCCTAAGTATTCAGACCCACAAAGGAGAGAGCTTCATAAAAGTGGTTCACACAAGTCTTCTGAAGCCACATGACTGTGAGAAGCAGATACAGTATCTCACAGAAGTGAGTACACCCCTCACATTTTTGTAAATATTTTATTATATCTTTTCATGTGACAACACTGAAGAAATTACACTTTGCTACAATGTAAAGTAGTGAGTGTACAGCTTGTATAACAGTGTAATTTTGCTGTCCCCTCAAAATAGCTCAACACACAGCCATTAATGTCTAAACCGCTGGCCACAAAAGTGAGTACACCCTAAGTGAAAATGTCCAAATTGGGCCCAATTAGCCATTTTCTCTCCCCGGTGTCATGTGACTCAATAGTGTTACAAGGTCTCAGGTGTGAATGGGGAGCAGGTGTGTTAAATTTGGTGTTATCGCTCTCACTCTCTCATACTGGTCACTGGAAGTTCAACATGGCACCT
>NW_015548186.1:181821-185880 GCF_001515605.1 Sinocyclocheilus anshuiensis
AGCAAAGGGTCTGAATACTTAGGACCATGTGATATTTCAGTTTTTCTTTTTTAATAAATCTGCAAAAATGTCAACAATTCTGTGTTTTTCTGTCAATATGGGGTGCTGTGTGTACATTAATGAGGAAAAAAAATTAACTTAAATGATTTTAGCAAATGGCTGCAATATAACAAAGAGTGAAAAATTTAAGGGGGTCTGAATACTTTCCGTACCCACTGTATATATACTAAAACCTAAAATGTTTTTAAAATACATTTATGTTATGCTAAGTATACTACAACTATATTTACATATGTACTTAATAAAAATACCCTGCAATTGTACTTTTAGTATACTAAACTGCTATACTTAAAGTCTGCCAAATTGGAACAACTAATTTTGTGCTTAATGCACTTTAATTGTGCGGAAGTCATGCTGAAATCCAACTAAAGACATACTGAAGTATATTTGATTGTGCTAAAGTGGAACTATTGCAAGTATACTTCAGGTACCTTAGGACCATGTGATATTTCAGTTTTTCTTTTTTAATAAATCTGCAAAAATGTCAACAATTCTGTGTTTTTCTGTCAATATGGGGCGCTCTGTGTACATTAATGAGGAAAAAAAATTAACAAATGATTTTAGCAAATGGCTGCAATATAACAAAGAGTGAAAAATTGAAGGGGGTCTGAATACTTTCCGTACCCACTGTATATATACTAAAACCTAAAATGTTTTTAAAATACATTTATGTTATGCTAAGTATACTACAACTATATTTACATATGTACTTAATAAAAATACCCTGCAATTGTACTTTTAGTATACTAAACTGCTATACTTAAAGTCTGCTAAATTGGAACAGCTAATTTTGTGCTTAATGCACTTTAATTGTGCAGAAGTAGAGCTAAAGTCCAACTAAAGATATACATTTACATTTAATCATTTAGCAGACGCTTTTATCCAAAGCGACTTACAAATGAGAACAATAGAAGCAATCAAACCAACGAGAGAACAATAGTATACAAGTGCCATGACTAGTCTCAGTTAGTCTAGCACAGTACACGTAGCTAGGTTTTATGTATTTTTTTTACATACTAGTCCAGGTAAAGGTCTGTAAGAGTGATTTTGTGCCTCTTTGGGATGGCACCACAAGGCGCCGTTCACTTGCAGAACGCAAGCTTCTGGAGGGCGCATAAGCATGAACTAGCGAGTTTAGGTATATTGGTGCAGCGCCAGTGGTTGTCTTGTAGGCAAGCATCAGTACCTTGAATTTGATGCGAGCGGCTACTGGTAGCCAGTGTAACCTGATGAGGAGAGGAGTAATGTGAGCTTTTTTTTGGCTCATTGAAGACCACTCTCGCTGCTGCATTCTGTATCAGTTGCAGAGGCTTGATAGTGCATGCAGGAAGGCCCGCCAAGAGAGCATTACAATAGTCCTGTCTGGAGAGAACAAGAGCTTGGACAAGAAGTTGTGTGGCTTGCTCTGACAGGAAGGGTCTAATCTTCCTAATGTTGTATAAGGCAAATCTGCAGGACCGGGCCGTTGTAGCAATGTGGTCTGTGAAGCTTAACTGATCGTCGATCACATCTCCTAGGTTTCTGGCTGTCCTGGAAGGAGTTATGGTTGATGAACCCAGCTGTATAGAGCAGCTGTTATGAAACGATGGGTTTGCTGGAACCACAAGCAGTTCTGTCTTAGTAAGGTTGAGTTGAAGGTGATGGTCCTTCATCCAGCCAGAAATGTCTCTCAGACAGGATGCAACGAGAGCAGCTACCTTCAGATCATCTGGTTGGAATGAGAAGAGTTGAGTGTCATCAGCATAGCAATGATAGAAAAAGCCATGCTTCTTAATGACAGATCCTAATGACGACATGTAGATGGAGAAGAGAAGTGATCCAAGCACTGAGCCTTGAGGAACCCCAAAACATAGAGAGTTTGTTGAACACAACTCGCTCAAGTGTCTTTGCAATGAATGGAAGAAGGGAAGAAGTCTGTAGTTTTCTAAAAGTGCTGGATTTAGAGAGGGTTTTTTAAGCAGTGGGTTTACCCGAGCCTGCTTAAATGCTGTGGGAAATGTACCAGTGTGAAGAGAGGTGTTGATAATGTGAGTAAGCGAAGGTATGACTGAACAAGAAATGGCCTGAAGGAGGTGAGTGGGGATAGGATCAAGTGGACAAATAGTTGGATGATTGGAAAGGATAAGTTTGGAAATATCCGTCTCCGAGAGTGGAGAGAAGGAGGAGAGAGAGTGTGTATTTGTCGTTATGAAGTTATCATCAGTTTGTGGTGTGGGAAATTGGTCACTGATGGTTCTTGTTTTATTTGTGAAGAAAGTTGCAAAGTCTTGGGGGAGGAGGACAGAGAAGAGAGGAGAAAGTTTTGAAAAGTGTAAGAGGGTCAGAGCAGTTGTTAATTTTGTTGTGGTAGTATGTCGTTTTAGCAGTGAATACAAGGGAGAGAGCGAGCGTAGGTTACGTTGAAAGGTGACCTGCGGAGGAGCGTGTGCTGTGTCAGGAGTTAATGTGAGGTTAGAAGTGATGAGGAAGTGGTCTGAGGTGTGCAGTGGAGTAACTAAAGTGTTGTCAGTGGAGCAATAGCGTGTGTAGATGAGGTCCAGTTGGTTACCTGATTTGTGAGTAGCCATAGTAGACACTCGCTTGAGATCAAATGAGGCGAGCAGAGTGTTGAAGTCAGCAGCCTGGGGTTTTTCTAGGTGGATGTTGAAGTCACCGAGCAGTACCAGAGGAGTACCATCCTCAGGAAAGTTTGAAAGTAACACATCCAACTCCTCCAAGAAGTTGCCCAGTTGACCTGGGGGATGATAAATGACTACAAAGTGGATTTTAACCGGGTGTGTAATAGTAATTGCATGTGATTCCAACTATATTGTACATTTTTAATGCATTAGATCAGGGGTGGCGAACTGGAGAGCCGCAGTCCTGCAGAGTACAGCTCCAACCCTAATTAAAACTCACCTGCCTGTAGTTTCCTAGTAACCATTCAGACCTTGATTAGCTTTGATTAGGGTTGAAGCAAAACTCTGCAGGGCTGCGGCTCTCCAGGACTGACGTTCGCCACCCCAGCATTGATCCAAATCTCAGTTAGGGCCATGAGGTTGAGACTTGAATGAGTAGCAATAGATTAAATAAAGTCTGCTTTGTTTACAGCAGACTGGCAGTTCCAGAGACCAATTGGAATAGAGAGTAAAGTAGTAGAGGACAGAGGGACAGTACGCAGATTATTAGGATTGGCCTGCCTCCAACGTACAGTGCGTGATTTCCGAGTGTTAGTAGTAATAGTAGAGATTTGAAAGCACATAGTGAGTATAATTGTCCTAAACAAGTAGATGAGAACAAGCTGTACAAAGAGTAAAGAAAAGTAAAGAAAGGGCAGGAAAGCAATACTCAAGTGCCTTGTCGGTGTCCTTGCTAGGTGGAGTCGCGCAGGTAGAGTCGATGGTCTTTACACTCGTCAGTCTTCACATGAGGGCTGCCACGGTGACCTAACCAATTTTATACTTGCCTGAGTACTCGTTATAGAAGTCAGCTGGCCACGCCTTACTATTTAGCAAACCAAAACTGGAAAGTCCCGCGATACGCACGAGAACAAACGTGACTTGAGCACGTATTTACCACGGTAAAACACAGTAAGTGAAACAATGTTTCCTAGCAACGACAACCGCACTGAAATCTAATGAGAAAACAAGACAAAACACTTACAAATTGCTGTCCTCTTCTGCTGCTCGACTGCTTCTTCTAGCAGCAAATATACTGAAGTATATTTGATTGTGCTAAAGTGCAGGTATACTTCAGGTACACTTTAAATATCTTGCATTAAAGGACAGATATTATTCAAAGATAATAAAATCCTCATCGATAGTGACATTAAAACACATTTTAGGCATTTACACACATTTTAGAAACGTGCATTATACACAAGTACCACTCAAAGTAAAGTTTAATTATAATGTTTATATCAGTAAGTCTCGAGTGGTATGCCAGTAAATATGTTCATAGATTTGAACTATACTTAGCATAAAATAGATATTTTTTTAAATATGTTATTTTTCATTAGGG
>NW_015548186.1:186044-187061 GCF_001515605.1 Sinocyclocheilus anshuiensis
TACAGCTAATTCTTACCTCATGTTCTTAGTTTTGATTAGAATTCATCACAACAAAATCTTTCAAAAGTTGAAATATTTAATTGCACCCAAACTCAAATGGGATCTGCATACACAGCTGCCTCTCATTCATACAAATAATTAATAATAAACTATGCCATGATATTTTTTTTGCATGTTTCATTGATGTGTGACTGACAAATATGAATCACATTTTTCATATTATTTTATTAGTTTATGTTAAAACTGTGTGTCCAAATGGATAGAAATTTTATATGCAACTCAAATACATAAACCCTAAATTTAGGCCTAAGTATTTTTTGAGTGTAAAGCCCTACTGAAACTTTTTCAAGATCCGAACCCAGACCATGTGAGCAACTTCTGTCATATCATCAGTGTGTCCAGAGAAACATCATGTCAAAAACAGTGTACAGCGCACTGGTAACATCGCTAACTCTTGTGTTGTTCTAAGGTCTCTGCAGGGTAATGACATCTCTGAATTGCCCGATGGGATCTTCAACGACGCTGCATCACTGTCACATCTGTGAGTAAAGGGTCCAAACAAACGCATGTGACTAAATATACAGAAAAAACACTTCACAAAATACTGTGTATGATAAATCTGAGCACTGAATATACTGCACACTCACAGGAACAGAGCAGCACATCCGGTCTGTTACATCTGCTTTGGCCTAAAGCTGTAATTTAGAGAGCTGTAAACACACATAAGCTCTTACTGGTGTCTTCCCAGGGTTTGTGCTCTGGTGGTCAGTCTGTTTGTCCTCAGATCCTTTAACCATCTTCACATGTTACCAGCGGCTGCTCAGTGTGAGACCTACAGAACGAGTGTGAGCTAGTGTGGCCAAATGCTGCCTGTTATAAAACAGATCTAAAATCACATTGGATGAAGTCACCGAAGCTGATGGAGAGTAGCTGATACACACACACACACACACGCACACTCGCACACACACACACACACACACACACACACACGCACCCACACCCACACACCCGCCC